>NW_024465590.1:0-37902 GCF_017591425.1 Ochotona curzoniae | reverse complement strand
TTGCATTCCAGATACAGGCTTGATCGGGCTTGAGGACCCCGGCTGCAATCTGCCGGGGGTCACGTCTCCTTGCGCCGGCCCCGCCCTTCTTCCCGGCCCAGGCTTGGGTCTAGCCACGCCCCTAGCGCCGCCAGTCCAGGGGTCGGGTCGCTGTACGTGGGTTACCACGCTAGGCCCGAAAAGGGCCACACGTGGGGGGTCCAGCCTCCACGAAGCAGCCTTCTGAGTGGGCGTGAAGGCTGCTGGTTGCATCCAGAAAGACAGGCTTGATCGGGCTTGAGAACCCCGGCCGCCATCTGCAGGGGTTCACGTCTCCGCTCACCAGCCCCACCCCTCTTCCCGGCCCGGGCTTGGGTCTAGCCACGCCCCTAGCGCCACTGGTCCAGGGGTCGGGTCGCTGTACCTGGGTTACCACGCTAGGCCCGGAAAGGGCCACACGTGCTGGTCCAGCCTCCCCGAAGCACCTTCCAAGTGGGCGTGAAGGCTGCTGGTTGCATTCTTGGAGACAGGCTTGATCTGGCTTGAGGACACTGGCCGCCATCTTCTGGGGGTCACGTCCCCTTGCGCCGGCCCCGCCCCTCTTCCCGGCCCGGGCTTGGGTCTAGCCACGCCCCTAGTGCCACCAGCCTTGCGGTCGGGTCACTGAACCTGGGTTACCACGCTAGGCCTGAAAAGGGCCACACGTGGGGGTCCAGCCTCCCCGAAGCAGCCTTCTGAGTGGGCGTGAAGGCTGCTGGTTGCATTCCGGGAGACAGGCTTGATCGGGCTTGAGGACCCAGGCCGCCATCTCCAGGAGGTCAGGTCTTCTTGCGCCGGCCAAGCCCCTCTTCCCGGCCCGGGCTTGGGTCTAACCACGGCCCTAGGGCCACTGGCCTGGGGTCGGGTCGCTGTACCTGGGTTACCACGCTAAGCCCGAAAAGGGCCACACGTGGTGTTCCAGCCTCCCCGAAGCAGCCTTCTGAGTGGGCGTGAAGGCTGCTGGTTGCATTCCAGAAGACAGGCTTGATCTGGCTTGAGGACCCGGCCGCCATCTGCAGGGGGTCACGTCCCCTTTCGCCGGCCACGCCCCTCTTCCCGGCCCAGGCTTGGGTCTAGCCACGCCCCTAGCGCCAGTGGCCCGGTGGTTGGGTCGCTGTAACTGTGTTACCACGCTAGGCCCGAAAAGGGCCACACGTGGGGGTCCAGCCTCCCTGAAGCAGCCTTCCAAGTGGGCGTGAAGGCTGCTGGTTGCATTCTTGGAGACAGGCTTGATTGCGCTTGAGGACCCCGGCCGCCATCTGCTGCGGGTCACATCCCCTTGCGCCGGCCACGCCCCTCTTCCCGGCCCAGGCTTGGGTCTAGCCACGGCCCTAGCGCCACCCGTCCATGGGTCGGGTCACTGTATCTGGGTTACCACACTAGGCCCGGAAAGGGCCACACGTGCTGGTCCAGCCTCCCCGAAGCAGCCTTCCAAGTGGGCGTGAAGGCTGCTGGTTGCATTCCGGGAGACAGGCTTGATCTGGCTTGAGGACCCCGGCTGCGATTTACCGGTGGTCATGTCCCCTTGCGCTGGCCCCGCCCCTCTTCCCGGCCCGGGCTTGGGCCTAGCCACGCCCTTAGCACCACTGGCCCGGTGGCTGGGTCACTGTACCTGGGTTACCACGCTAGGCCCGAAAAGGTCCACACGTGGGGGTCCAGCCTCCCCGAAGCAGCCTTCCAAGTGGGCATGAAGGCTGCTGGTTGCATTCCGGGAGACAGGCTTGATCGGGCTTGAGGACCCCGGCTGCCATCTACCGGGGGTCACATCCCCTTTCGCCGGCCAAGCCCCTCTTCCCGGCCCGGGCTTGGGTCTAGCCACGCCCCTAGGGCCACTGGCCCGGGGGTCGGGTTGCTGTACCTGGGTTACCACGCTAGGCTCGAAAAGGTCCACACGAGGGGGTCCAGCCTCCCCGAAGCAGCCTTCCCAGTTAGCGGGAAGGCTGCTGGTTGCATTCTTGGAGACAGGCTTGATCGGGCTTGAGGTTCCCGGCCGCCATCTGCTGGGGGTCACGTCCCCTTTCGCCGGCCACGCCCCTCTTCCCGGCCCGGGCTTGGGTCTAGCAACGCCTCTAGCGCCACTGGTCCAGGGGTCGGGTCGCTGTACCTGGGTTACCACGCTAGGACCGGAAAGGGCCACACGTGTGGGTCCAGCCTCCCCGAAGCAGCCTTCTGAGTGGGTGTGAAGGCTGCTGGTTGCATTCTTGGATACAGGCTTGATGTGGCTTAAGGACCCAGGCCGCCATCTGCTAGGGGTCATGTCCCCGCGCGCCGGCCCCGCCCCTATTCCTGGCCCGGGCTTGTGTCTAGCCACGGCCCTAGTGCCACTGGCCCGGGGGTCGGGTCGCTGTACCTGGGTTACCACGCTAGGCCCGGAAAGGGCCACACGTGGGGGTCCAGCCTCCCCGAAGCAGCATTCTGAATGGACGTGAAGGCTGCTGGTTGCATTCTGGGAGACAGGCTTGATCGGGCTTGAGGACCCCGGCCGCCATCTGCTGCGGGTCACGCCCCCTTGCGCCAGCCCCGCCCCTCTTTCCTGGCCCGGGCTTGGGTCTAGCCACGCCCTTAGCGCCACTGGTCCAGGGGTCGGGTCGCTGTACCTGGGTTACCACGCTAGGCTTGAAAAGTGCCACACGTGGGGGGTCCAGCCTCCCCGAAGCAGCCTTCCAAGTGGGCGTGAAGGCTGCTGGTTGCATTCTTGGAGACAGGCTTGATCTGGCTTGAGGACCCTGGCCACCATCTGCAGGGGTTCACGTCCCCGCTCACCAGCCCCGCCCCTCTTCCCGGCCCGGGCTTGGGTCTAGCCACGCCCATAGCGCCACTAGTCCAGGAGTCGGGTCGCTGTACCTGGGTTACCACGCTAGGCCCGAAAAGGGCCAAACGTTTGGGTCCAGCCTCCCTGAAGCAGCCTTCCAAGTGGGCGTGAAGGCTGCTGGTTGCATTCTTGGAGACAGGCTTGATCTGGCTTGAGGACCCCGGCCGACATCTGCTGGGGGTCATGTCCCCTTTCGCCGGCCCCGCCCATCTTCCCGGCCCGGGCTTGTGTCTAGCCATGCCCCTAGCGCCCCCGCCCATGGGTCGGGTCACTGTACCTGGGTTACCACGCTAGGCCCGAAAAAGACCACACGTGGGGGTCCAGCCTCCCCGAAGCAGCCTTCCGAGTGGGCGTGAAGGCTGCTGGTTGCATTCTGGGAGACAGGCTTGATCGGGCTTAAGGACCCCGGCCTCCATTTGCCGGGGGTCACATCCCCTTGCGCCGGCCCCACCCCTCTTCCCGGCCCAGGCTTGGGTCTAGCCACGCCCCTAGCGCCACTGGCCCAGGGGTCGGGTCGCTGTACCTGGGTTACCACGCGAGGTCCGAAAAACGCCACACGTGTGGGTCCAGCCTCCTCGAAGCAGCCTTCCGAGTGGGCGTGAAGGCTGCTGGTTGCATTCTGGGAGACAGGCTTGATCGGGCTTGAGGACCCTGACCGCCATCTTCTGGGGGTCACGTCCCCTTGCGCCGGCCCCGCCCCTCTTAATGGCCCGGGCTTGGGTCTAGCCACGCCCCTAGCGCCACCAGTCCAGGAGTCGGGTCGCTGTACCTGGGTTACCATGCTAGGCCCGAAAAGGGAGCACACGTAGGGGTACAGCCTCCCCGAAGCAGCCTTCTAAGTGGGCGTGAAGGCTGCTGGTTGCATTCCGGGAGACAGGCTTGATCGGGCTTGAGCACCCCGGCCACCATCTTCTGGGGGTCACGTCCCCTTGCGCCAGCCCCGCCCCTCATCCCGACCCAAGCTTGTGTCTAGACACACCCCTAGCGAAACCTGCCCGTGGGTCAGGTCGCGGTACCTGGGCTACCACGCGATGCCCAAAAAGGGCCACACGTGGGGTTCCAGCCTCCCCGAAGCAGGCTTCTGAGTGGGCGTAAAGGCTGCTGGTTGCATTCCGGGAGACAGGCTTGATTGGGCTTGAGGACCCCGGCCGCCATCTGCTGGGGGTCACGTCCCCTTGCGCCGGCCCCGCCCCTCTTCCCGGCCCGAGTTTGGGTCTAGCCACGCCACTAGCGCCACCTTCAGGGGGTCGGGTCGCTGTACCTGGGTTACCACGCTGGTCCCGAAAAGTGCCACGCGTGGGGTGTCCAGCCTCTCCGAGGCAGCCTTCTGAGTGGGAGAGACGGCTGTGGGTTGCATTCCAGGAGACAGGCTTGATCAAGCTTGAGGACCCAGGCCGCCATCTGCCGGGGTTCTCGTCCCCTTGCGCCGGCCTTGACCCTCTTCCCTCCCGAGTTTGTGCCTACCCACGACCCTAGCACCACCGGCCCGTGGGTCGGGTCGCTGTACCTGGGCTACCACGCTAAGCCCGAAAAGGGCCACGCATGGGGCTCCAGCCTCCCCGAAGCAGCCTTCTGAGTGGGCGTGAAGGCTGCTGGTTTCATTCCAAGAGACAGGCTTTCTTGGGCTTGAGGACCTCGGCCGCCATCTGCTGGGGGTCACGTCCCCTTGCGCCGGCCCCACTCCTCTTCCCGTCCCGGGCTTGGGTCTAGCCACGCCCCTAGTGCCACTGGAACGGGGGTCGGGTCACTGTACCTGGTTTACCACGCTAGGCCCAAAAAGTGCCACACGTGGTTGGTCCAGCCTCCCCGAAGCAGCATTCTCAGTGGGCGTGAAGGCTGCTGGTTGCTTTCTGGGAGACAGGCTTGATCTGGCTTGAGGACCCCGGCCGCCATCTGCTGGGGGTCACGTCCCCTTGCGCCGGCCCCACCCCTCTTCCCGGCCCAGGCTTGGGTCTAGCCACACCCCTAGCGCCACTGGCCCGGGTGTCATGTCTCTGTACCTGAGTTACCACGCTAGGCCCGAAAAGGGCCACACGTGTGGGTCCAGTCTCTCCGAGGCAGCCTTCTGAGTGGGAGAGAAGGCTGCTGGTTGCATTCCGGGAGACAGGCTTGATCGGGCTTGAGGACCCCGGCCGCCATCTGCTGGGGGTCACGTGCCCGTGCGCCGGCCCCGCCCCTCTTCCCTCCCGGGCTTAGGTCTAGCCAGGCCCCTAGCGCCACCTGCCAGGGGGTTGGGTCGCTGTACCTGGGTTACCACGCTAGGCCCGAAAAGGGCCACGCGTGGGGGGTCGAGCCTCCCCAAAGCAGCCTTCTGAGTGGGCGTGAAGGCTGCTGGTTGCATTCCGGGAGACAGGCTTGATCGGGCTTGAGCACCCCAGCCACCATCTGCTGAGGGTCACGTCCCCTTGCGCCGGCCTTGCCCCTCTTCCCGGCCTGGGCTTGGGTCTAGCCACGCCCCTAGCACCACTGGCCCGGGTGTCGGGTCACTGTACCTGGGTTACCACACTAGGCCCGGAAAAGGCCACACGTGGGGGTCCAGCCTCCCCGAAGCAGCCTTCCTAGTAGGCGTGAAGGCTGCTGGTTGCATTCCGGGAGACAGGCTTGATCTGGCTTGAGTACCCCGGCCGCCATCTGCTGGGGGTCACGTCCCCTTGCGCCTGCCCCGCCCCTCATCCCGGCCCGGGCTTGGGTCTAGCCACGGCACTAGGGCCACCAGCCTTGGGGTCGGGTCACTGTACCTAGGTTACCACGCTAGGCCCGAAAAGGGCCACAAGTGGGGGTCCAGCCTCCCCGAAGCAGCCTTCCAAGTGGGCGTGAAGGCTGCTGGTTGTTTTCTTGGTGACAGGCTTGATCGGGCTTGAGGACACTGGCCGCCATCTTCTGGGGGTCACGTCCCGTTGCGCCGGCCCAGCCCCTCTTCCCGGCCCGGGCTTGGGTCTAGCCACGCCCCTAGCGCCACTGGCCGGGGGTCGGGTCACTGTACCTGGGTTACCACGCTAGGCCCGAAAAGGGCTACGCGTGGGGGGTCCAGCCTCCCTGAAGCAGCATTCTGAGTGAGCGTGAAGGCTGCTGGTTGAATTCCAGGAGACAGGCTTGATCGGGCTTGAGGACCCCGGCAGCCATCTGCAGGGGTCACGTCCCCTTTCGCCAGCCCCACCCCTCTTCCCGGCCCGGGCTTCGGTCTAGCCACGGCCCTAGCGCCACTGGTCCAGGGGATTGGGTCGCTGTACCTGGGTTACCATTCTAGGCCTAAACAGGGCCAAACGTGGGGGTCCAGCCTCCCCGAAGCAGCCTTCCAAGTGGGCGTGAAGGCTGCTGGTTGCATTCCATTGGACAGGCTTGATCGGGCTTGAGGACCCTGGCCGCCATCTTCTGGGGGTCACGTCCCCTTGCGTCTGCCCCGCCCCTCTTCCCGGCCCGGGCTTGGGTCTAGCCACGCCCCTAGCGCCACTGGCCCGTGGGTCGGGTTGCTGTACCTGGGTTACCACGCTAGGCCTGAAAAGGGCTACACGTGGGGGTCCAGCCTCCCCGAAGCAGCCTTCCTAGTGTGCGTAAAGGCTGCTGGTAGCATTCGGGGAGACAGGCTTGATTAGGCTTGAGGACCCCGGCCACCATCTGCTGGGGGTCACGTCCCCTTGTGCCGGCCCCGCCCCTCTTCCCAGCCCGGGCTTGGGTCTTGCCACGCACCTAGCGCCACCTGCCCGTGGGTCGGGTCGCTGTACCTGGTTTACCACGCTAGGCCCGGAAAGGGCCACACGTGGGGGTCCAGCCTCCCCGAAGCAGCCTTCCAAGTGGGCGTGAAGGCTGCTGGTTGCATTCTGGGAGACAGGCTTGATCTGGCTTGAGGACCCCGGCCGCCATCTGCTGGGGGTCACGTCCCCTTGCGCCGGCCCCGCCCCTCTTCCCTCCCGGGCTTGGGTCTAGCCAGGCCACTAGCGCCACCTGCCGGGGGTCGGGTCGCTGTACCTGTGTTACCACGCTAGGCCCGAAAAGGGCCACGTGTACGGGGTCCAGACTCCCCGAAGCAGCCTTCCGAGTGGGCGTGAAGGCTGCTGGTTGCATTCTGATAGACAGGCTTGATCTGGCTTGAGGACCCCGGCCGCCATCTGCCAGGGTTCTCGTCCCCTTGCGCCGGCCTTGCCCCTCTTCCCTCCCGAGTTTGTGTCTAGCCACGCCCCAAGGGCCACTGGCCGGGGGTCGGGTCGCTGTACCTGGGCTACTACGCTAGTCCCGAAAAGGGCCACGCGTGGGTGGTCCAGCCTCCCCGAAGCAGCCTTCCAAGTGGGCGTGAAGGCTGCTGGTTGCATTCTTGGAGACAGGCTTGATCTGGCTTGAGGACCCAGGCCGCCATCTCCAGGAGGTCACGTCCCCTTGCGCCGGCCACGCCCCTCTTCCCGGCCCGGGCTTCGGTCTAGCCACGCCCCTAGGGCCACTGGCCTGGGGTCGGGTCACTGTACCTGGGTTACCACGCTAGGCCCGGAAAGGGCCACACGTGGGGGTCCAGCCTCCCCGAATCAGCCTTCCAAGTGGGCGTGAAGGCTGCTGATTGCATTCTTGGAGACAGGCTTGATCTGGCTTGAGGACCCAGGCCGCCATCACCAGGAGGTCACGTCCCCTTGCGCCGGCCACGCCCCTCTTCCCGGCCCGGGCTTCGGTCTAGCCACGCCCCTAGGGCCACTGGCCTGGGGTCGGGTCACTGTACCTGGGTTACCACGCTAGGCCCGAAAAGGGCCACACGTGGGGTTCCAGCCTCCCCGAAGCAGCCTTCTGAGTGGGCGTGAAGGCTGCTGGTTGCATTCTTGGAGACAGGCTTGATCTGGCTTGAGGACCCCGGCCGCCATCTGCAGGGGGTCACATCCCCTTTCGCCGGCCCCGCCCCTCTTCCCGGCCCGGGCTTGGGTCTAGCCACGCCCCTAGGGCCACTGGCCGGGGGTCGGGTTGCTGTACCTGGGTTACCACGCTAGGCCCGAAAAGGCCACACGTGGGCGTACAGCCTCCCCAAAGCAGCATTCCGAGGAGGCGTAAAGGCTGCTGGTTGTATTCCGGGAGACAGGCTTGATCGGGCTTGAGGACCCCGGCCGCCACCTGCTGGGGGTCACTTCCCCTGCGCCGGCCACGCCCCTCTTCCCGGCCCGGACTTGGGTCTAGCCATGCCCCTAGCGCCACTGGCCCGGGGGTTCGGGTCGCTTTAACTGAGTTACCATGCTAGGCCCGGAAATGGCCACACGTGGGGGTCAATCCTCCCCGAAGCACCCTTCCAAGTGGGCGTGAAGGCTGCTGGTTGCATTCTTGGAGACAGGCTTGATCTGGCTTGAGGACACTTGCCGCCATCTGCAGGGGGTCACGTCCACTGGGGCCGGCCCCACCCCTCTTCCTGGCCCGGGCTTGGGTCTAGCCACGCCCCTAGCGCCACCTGCCCGTGGGTCGGGTTGCTGTACCTGGGTTACCACGCTAGGCCCAAAAAGGGCCACACGTGGGGGTCCAGCCTCCCCGAAGAAGCCTTCCTAGTGGGCGTGAAGGCTGCTGGTTGCATTCCGGGAGACAGGCTTCATCTGTCTTAAGGACCCCGGCCGCCATCTGCTGGGGGTCACATCCCCTTGCGCCGGCCCCACCCTCTTCCCGTCCCGGGCTTGGGTCTAGCCACGCCGGGAGCGCCACCAGTCCAGGGGTCGGGTCACTGTACCTGGGTTACCACGCTAGGCCCAAAAAGGGCCACACGTGCTGGTCCAGCCTCCCCGAAGTAGCCTTCCCAGTGAGCGTGAAGGCTGCTGGTTGAATTCCAGGAGACAGGCTTGATCGGGCTTGAGGACCCCGGCCGCCATCTTCTGGGGGTCACGTCCCCTTGCGCCCGCCCAGCCCCTCTTCCCGGCCCGGGCTTGGGTCTAGCCACGCCCCTAGCGCCACTGGCCGGGGGTCGGGTCACTGTACCTGGGTTACCACGCTAGGCCTGAAAAGGGCTACGCGTGGGGCGTCCAGCCTCCGTGAAGCAGCATTCTGAGTGAGCGTGAAGGCTGCTGGTTGCATCCAGGAAGACAGGCTTGATCGGGCTTGAGGACCCCGGCAGCCATCTGCAGGGGGTCACGTCCCCTTTCGCCAGCCCCACCCCTCTTCCCGGCCCGGGCTTCGGTCTAGCCACGCCCCTAGCGCCACTGGCAGGGGGTCGGGTCACAGTACCTGGGCTACCACGCTAGGCCCGAAAAGGGCCACGCATGGGGCTCCAGCCTCCCCGAAGCAGCCTTCTGAGTGGGCGTGAAGGCTGCTGGTTTCATTCCAAGAGACAGGCTTTATTGGGCCTGAGGACCTCGGCCGCCATCTGCTGGGGGTCACGTCCCCTTGCGCCGGCCCCACTCCTCTTCCCGTCCCGGGCTTGGGTCTAGCCACGCCCCTAGTGCCACTGGAACGGGGGTCGGGTCACTGTACCTGGTTTACCACGCTAGGCCCGAAAAGGGCCACACGTGGGGGTCCAGCCTCCCGAAGCAGCCTTCCAAGTGGGCGTGAAGGCTGCTGGTTGCATTCCGGGAGACAGGCTTGATCTGGCTTGAGGACCCTAGCCACCATCTGCTGGTGGTCACGTAACATCTTGCGCCGGCCCCGCCCCTCTTCCCGGCCCGGGCTTGGGTCTAGCCACGCCCCTAGTGCCACTGGAACGGGGGTCGGGTCACTGTACCTGGTTTACCACGCTAGGCCCAAAAAGTGCCACACGTGGTTGGTCCAGCCTCCCCGAAGCAGCATTCTCAGTGGGCGTGAAGGCTGCTGGTTGCTTTCTGGGAGACAGGCTTGATCTGGCTTGAGGACCCCGGCCGCCATCTGCTGGGGGTCACGTCCCCTTGCGCCGGCCCCACCCCTCTTCCCGGCCCAGGCTTGGGTCTAGCCACACCCCTAGCGCCACTGGCCCGGGTGTCATGTCTCTGTACCTGGGTTACCACGCTAGGCCCGAAAAGGGCCACACGTGTGGGTCCAGTCTCTCCGAGGCAGCCTTCTGAGTGGGAGAGAAGGCTGCTGGTTGCATTCCGGGAGACAGGCTTGATCGGGCTTGAGGACCCCGGCCGCCATCTGCTGGGGGTCACGTGCCCGTGCGCCGGCCCCGCCCCTCTTCCCTCCCGGGCTTAGGTCTAGCCACGCCCCTAGCGCCACCTGCCAGGGGGTTGGGTCGCTGTACCTGGGTTACCACGCTAGGCCCGAAAATGGCCACACGTGGGGGGTCGAGCCTCCCCAAAGCAGCCTTCTGAGTGGGCGTGAAGGCTGCTGGTTGCATTCCGGGAGACAGGCTTGATCGGGCTTGAGCACCCCAGCCACCATCTGCTGAGGGTCACGTCCCCTTGCGCCGGCCTTGCCCCTCTTCCCGGCCTGGGCTTGGGTCTAGCCACGCCCCTAGCACCACTGGCCCGGGTGTCGGGTCACTGTACCTGGGTTACCACACTAGGCCCGGAAAAGGCCACACGTGGGGGTCCAGGCTCCCCGAGGCAGCCTTCTGAGTGGGCGTGAAGGCTGCTGGTTGCATTCTGATAGACAGGCTTGATCTGGCTTGAGGACCCCGGCCGCCATCTGCCAGGGTTCTCGTCCCCTTGCGCCGGCCTTGCCCCTCTTCCCTCCCGAGTTTGTGTCTAGCCACGCCCCAAGGGCCACTGGCCCGGGGGTCGGGTCGCTGTACCTGGGCTACTACGCTAGTCCCGAAAAGGGCCACGCGTGGGTGGTCCAGCCTCCCCGAAGCAGCATTCTCAGTGGGCGTGAAGGCTGCTGGTTGCATTCTGGGAGACAGGCTTGATCGGGCTTGAGGACCCCGGCCGCCATCTTCTGGGGGTCACGTCCCGTTGCGCCAGCCCCGCCCCTCTTCCCGGCCTGGGCTTGGGTCTAGCCACGCCCCGAGCGCCACTGGCCCGGGGGTCAAGTCTCTGTACCTGGGTTACAACGCTAGCCCCGTATAGGGCCACACGTGGGGGTCCAGTCTCTCCGAAGCAGCCTTCTGAGTGGGAGAGAAGGCTGCTGGTTGCATTCCGGGAGACAGGCTTGATTAGGCTTGAGGACCCCGGCCGCCATCTGCTGGTGTTCACGTGCCCGTGCGCCGGCCCCGCCCCTCTTCCCTCCCGGGCTTAGGTCTAGCCACGCCACTAGCGCCACCTGCCGGGTGTCGGGTCGCTGTACCTGGGTTACCACGCTACGCCCGAAAAGGGCCACGTTTGGGGGGTCCAGCCTCCCTGAAGCAGCCTTCCAATTGGGCGTGAAGGCTGCTGGTTGCATTCTGGGAGACAGGCTTGATAGGGCTTGAGGAACCCGGCCGCCATCTGCTGGGGGTCACGTCCCCTTGCGCCGGCCCCACCCCTCTTCCCAGCCCAGGCTTGTGTCTAGCCACGCCCCTAGCGCCACTGGCCCGGGGGTCGGGTCACTGTACCTGGGTTACCACGCTAGGCCTGAAAAGGGTCACGCATGGGGAGTCCAGCCTCCCCGAAGCAGCCTTCCGAGTGGGCGTGAAGGCTGCTGGTTTCATTCCAGGAGACAGGCTTTCTTGGGCTCTAGGACCCCGGCTGCCATCTGCTGGGGGTCACGTCCCCATGCGACAGCCCCGCCCCTCTTCCCGGCCCAGGCTTGGGTCTAGCCACGCCCCTAGCGCCACTGGAACGGGGGTCGGGTCGCTGTACCTGGGTTACCACGCTGGTCCCGAAAAGGGCCACGTGTGGGGGGGTCCAGCCTTTCCGAGGCAGCCTTCTTAGTGTGAGAGACGGCTGTGGGTTGCATTCCAGGAGACAGGCTTGATCAAGCTTGAGGACCCTGGCCGCCATCTGCTGGGGGTCACGTCCCCTTGCCACGGCCCCGCCCCTCTTCCCGGCCAGGGCTTGAGTCTAGCCACGGCCCTAGTGCCACTGGAACGGGGGTCGGGTCGCTGTACCTGGGTTACCACGCTAGGCCCAAAAAGGGCCACACGTGGGGGTCCAGCCTCCACGAAGCAGCCTTCCAAGTGGGCGTGAAGGCTGCTGGTTGCATCCAGGAAGACAGGCTTGATCGGGCTTGAGGACCCTGGCCACCATCTACAGGGGTTCACGTCCCCGCTCACCAGCCCCGCCCCTTTTCCCGGCCCGGGCGTGGGTCTAGCCACGCCCCTAGAGCCACCAGTCTAGGGGTCGGGTCGCTGTACCTGGGTTACCACGCTAGGCCCGGAAAGGGCCACACGTGGGGGTCCAGCCTCCCCGAAGCAGCCTTCCAAGTGGGCGTGAAGGCTGCTGGTTGCATTCTGGGAGACAGGCTTGATCGGGCTTGAGGACCCCGGCCGCCATTTGCCAGGGGTCGCGTCGCCTTGCGCCGGCCCCGCCCCTCTTCCCGGCCCAGGCTTGGGTCTAGCCACGCCCCTAGCGCCACTGGTCCAGGGGTCGGGTCGCTGTACTTGGGTTACCACGCGAGGTCCGAAAAGCGACACACGTGGGGGTCCAGCCTCCTCGAAGCAGCCTTCCGAGTGGGCGTGAAGGCTGCTGGTTGCATTCTTGGAGACAGGCTTGATCTGGCTTGAGGACCCAGGCCGCCATCTGCTGGGGGTCATGTCCCCGCGCGCCGGACCCACTCCTCTTCCCGGCCCAGGCTTGGGTCTAGCCACGCCCCTAGCGCCACCTGCTGGGGGTCCTATCGCTGTACCTGGGTTACCACGCTAGGCCCGGAAAGGGCCACACGTGGGGGTCCAGCCTCCCCGAAGCAGCCTTCTGAGTGGGCGTTAAGGCTGCTGGATGCATTCTGGGAGACAGGCTTGATCGGGCTTGAGGACCCCGGCTGCAATCTGCCGGGGGTCACGTCCCCTTTCGCCGGCCCCGCCGCTCTTCCCTCCCAGGCTTGGGTCTAGCCACGGCCCTAGCACCACTGGCCCAGTGGTTGGGTCACTGTACCTGGGTTACCACGCTAGGCCCGAAAAGGGCCACACGTGGGGGTCCAGCCTCCCCGAAGCAGCCTTCCAAGTGGGCGTGAAGGCTGCTGGTTGCATTCTTGGAGACAGGCTTGATCGGGCTTGAGGACCCCAGCCGATATCTGCCGGGGGTCACGTCCCCTTGCGCCGGCCCCGCCTCTCTTCCTGGCCCGGGCTTGGGTCTAGCCACGGCCCTAGTGCCACTGGAACGGGGGTCGGGTTGCTGTACCTGGGTTACCACGCTAGGCCCGAAAAGGGCCACACGTGGGGGTACAGCCTTCCCGAAGCAGCCTTCTGAGTGGGCGTGAAGGCTGCTGGTTGCATTCTTGGAGACAGGCTTGATCTGGCTTGAGGACACTGGCCGCCATCTGCTGGGGGTCACGTCCCCTTGCCACGGCCCCGCCCCTCTTCCCGGCCAGGGCTTGGGTCTAGCCACGGCCCTAGTGCCACTGGAACGGGGGTCGGGTCGCTGTACCTGGGTTACAACGCTAGGCCCCAAAAGGACCACACGTGGGGGGTCCAGCCTCCCCGAAGCAGCCTTCCGAGTGGGCGTGAAGGCTGCTGGTTGCATCCAGGAAGACAGGCTTGATCGGGCTTGAGAACCCCGGCCGCCATCTACAGGGGTTCACGTCCCCGCTCACCAGCCCCGTCCCTTTTCCCGGCCCGGGCGTGGGTCTAGCCACGCCCCTAGAGCCACCAGTCCATGGGTCGGGTCACTGTACCTGGGTTACCAGCTAGGCCCGGAAAGGGCCACACGTGCTGGTCCAGCCTCCCCGAAGCAGCCTTCTGAGTGGGCGTGAAGGCTGCTGCTTGCATTCTTGGAGACAGGCTTGATCGGGCTTGAGGACACTGGCCGCCATCTGCCGGGTGTCACGTCCCCTTGCGCCGACCCCGCCCCTCTTCCCGGCCCAGGCTTGGGTCTAGCCACGCCCCTAGAGCCACCAGTCCAGGGGTCGGGTCGCTGTACCTGGGTTACCATGCTAGGCCTGGAAATGGCCACACGTGGGGGTCCAGCCTCCCCGAAGCAGCCTTCCGAGTGGGCGTGAAGGCTGCTGGTTGCATTCTGGGAGACAGGCTTGATCGGGCTTGAGGACCCTGGCCGCCATCTTCTGGGGGTCACGTCCCCTTGCGCCGGCCCCGCCCCTCTTTCCGGCCCGGGCTTGGGTCTAGCCACGCCCCTAGCGCCACTCGTCCTGGAGTCGGGTCGCTGTACCTGGTTTACCACGCTAGGCCCGAAAAGGGCCAAACGTTTGGGTCCAGCCTCCCTGAAGCAGCCTTCCAAGTGGGCGTGAAGGCTGCTGTTTGCATTCTTGGAGACAGGCTTGATCTGGCTTGAGGACCCCGGCCGCCATCTGCTGGGGGTCATGTCCCCTTGCGCCGGCCCCGCCCATCTTCCCGGCCCGGGCTTGTGTCTAGCCACGCCCCTAGCGCCACCTGCCAGGGGGTCGGGTCGCTGTACCTGGGTTACCACGCTAGGCTCGAAAAGGGCCACTCGTGGGGGTCCAGCCTCCCCAAAGCAGCCTTCCGAGTGGGCGTGAAGGCTGCTGGTTGCATTCTTGGAGACAGGCTTGATCGTGCTTGAGGACCCCTCTGCGATTTACCGGGGGTCACGTCCCCTTAAGCCGGCCCCGCCCTTCTTCCCGGCCCAGGCTTGGGTCTAGCCACGCCCCTAGCGCCACTAGCCCGGAGATTGGGTCGCTGTACCTGGGTTACAGCGATAGGCCCGAAAAGGGCCACACGTGGGGGGTCCAGCCTCCCCGAAGCAGCCTTCCAAGTGGGCGTGAAGGCTGCTGGTTGCATTCTGGGAGACAGGCTTGATCGGGCTTGAGGACCCCGGCCTCCATTTGCCGGGGGTCACATCCCCTTGCGCCGGCCCCGCCCCTCTTCCCGGCCCAGGCTTGGGTCTAGCCACGCCCCTAGCGCCACTGGCACAGTGGTTGGGTCGCTGTACCTGTGTTACCACGCTAGGCCCAAAAAGGGCCACACGTGGGGTCCAGCCTCCCCGAAGCAGCCTTCCAAGTGGGCGTGAAGGCTGCTGGTTGCATTCCAGATACAGGCTTGATCGGGCTTGAGGACCCCGGCTGCAATCTGCCGGGGGTCACGTCTCCTTGCGCTGGCCCCGCCCTTCTTCGCGGCCCAGGCTTGGGTCTAGCCACGCCCCTAGCGCCGCCAGTCCAGGGGTCGGGTCGCTGTACCTGGGTTACCACGCTAGGCACGGAAAGGGCCACACGTGGGGGGTCCAGCCTCCACGAAGCAGCCTTCCGAGTGGGCGTGAAGGCTGCTGGTTGCATCCCGGAAGACAGGCTTGATTGGGCTTGAGGACCCAGGCCGCCATCTTCAGGGGTTCACGTCCCCGCTCACCAGCCCCGCCCCTCTTCCCGGCCCGGGCTTGGGTCTAGCCACGCCCCTAGCGCCACTGGCCCATTTGTTGGGTCGCTGTACCTGTGTTACCACGCTAGGCCAGGAAAGGGCCACACGTGGAGGTCCAGCCTCCCCGAAGCAGCCTCTCAAATGTGCGTGAAGGCTGCTGGTTGCTTTCCAGAAGACAGGCTTGATCGGGCTTGAGGACCCCGGCCGCCATCTGCTGGGGGTCATGTCCCCTTGCGCCGGCCCCGCCCCTTTTCCCAGCCCGGGCTTGTGTCTAGCCACGGCCCTAGTGCCACTGGTCCGGGGGTCGGGTCGCTGTACCTGTGTTACCACGCTAGGCCCGAAAAGGGCCACACGTGGGGGTCCAGCCTTCCCGAAGCAGCCTTCTGAGTGGCCGTGAAAGCTGCTGATTGCATTCCAGGATACAGGCTTGATCTGGCTTGAGGACCCTGGCCGCCATCTGCTGGGGGGCACGTCCCCTTGCCACGGCCCCGCCCCTCTTCCCGGCCAGGGCTTGGGTCTAGCCACGGCCCTAGTGCCAGTGGAACGGGGGTCGGGTCGCTGTACCTGGGTTACCACGCTAGGCCCGAAAAGGGCCACACGTGGGGGGTCCAGCCTCCACGAAGCAGCCTTCTGAGTGGGCGTGAAGGCTGCTGGTTGCATCCAGAAAGACAGGCTTGATCGGGCTTGAGGACCCCGGCCGCCATCTGCAGGGGTTCACGTCCCCGCTCACCAGCCCCGCCCCTCTTCCCGGCCCGGGCTTGGGTCTAGCCACGCCCCTAGCGCCACTGGTCCAGGGGTCGGGTCGCTGTACCTGGGTTACCACGCTAGGCCCGGAAAGGGCCACACGTGCTGGTCCAGCCTCCCCGAAGCACCCTTCCAAGTGGGCGTGAAGGCTGCTGGTTGCATTCTTGGAGACAGGCTTGATCTGGCTTGAGGACACTGGCCGCCATCTTCTGGGGGTCACGTCCCCTTGCGCCGGCCCCGCCCCTCTTCCCGGCCCGGGCTTGGGTCTAGCCACGCCCCTAGTGCCACCAGCCTTGGGGTCGGGTCACTGTACCTGGGTTACCACGCTAGGCCCGAAAAGGTCCACACGTGGGGGTCCAGCCTCCCCGAAGCAGCCTTCCAAGTGGGCGTGAAGGCTGCTGGTTGCATTCTGGGAGACAGGCTTGATCGGGCTTGAGGACCCTGGCCGCCATCTGCTGGGGGTCACGTCCCCTTGCGACGGCCCCGCCCCTCTTCCCGGCCCGGGCTTGGGTCTAGCCACGCCCCTAGCGCCACTGGCCCGGAGGTCGGGTCGCTGTACCTGTGATACCACGCTAGGCCCAGAAAGGGACACACGTGGGGGTCCAGCATCCCCGAAGCAGCCTTCCAAGTGGGCGTGAAGGCTCCTGGTTGCATTCTTGGAGACAGGCTTGATCTGGCTTGAGGACCCCGGCCGCCATCTGCTGGGGGTCATGTCACCGTGCGCCAGCCACGCCCCTCTTCCCGGCCCGGGCTTGGGTCTAGCCACGACCCTAGCCCCACCAGTCCAGGGGTCGTGTCACTGTACCTGGGTTACCACACTAGGCCCGAAAAGGGCCACACGTGGGGGTCCAGCCTCCCCGAAGCAGCCTTCCAAGTGGGCGTGAAGGCTGCTGGTTGCATTCCGGGAGACAGGCTTGATCGGGCTTGAGGACCCCGGCCTCCATTTGCCGGGGGTCACATCCCCTTGCGCCGGCCCCGCCCCTCTTCCCGGCCCAGGCTTGGGTCTAGCCACGCCCCTAGCGCCACTGGCACAGTGGTTGGGTCGCTGTACCTGTGTTACCACGCTAGGCCCAAAAAGGGCCACACGTGGGGTCCAGCCTCCCCGAAGCAGCCTTCCAAGTGGGCGTGAAGGCTGCTGGTTGCATTCCAGATACAGGCTTGATCGGGCTTGAGGACCCCGGCTGCAATCTGCCGGGGGTCACGTCTCCTTGCGCTGGCCCCGCCCTTCTTCGCGGCCCAGGCTTGGGTCTAGCCACGCCCCTAGCGCCGCCAGTCCAGGGGTCGGGTCGCTGTACCTGGGTTACCACGCTAGGCACGGAAAGGGCCACACGTGGGGGGTCCAGCCTCCACGAAGCAGCCTTCCGAGTGGGCGTGAAGGCTGCTGGTTGCATCCCGGAAGACAGGCTTGATTGGGCTTGAGGACCCAGGCCGCCATCTTCAGGGGTTCACGTCCCCGCTCACCAGCCCCGCCCCTCTTCCCGGCCCGGGCTTGGGTCTAGCCACGCCCCTAGCGCCACTGGCCCATTTGTTGGGTCGCTGTACCTGTGTTACCACGCTAGGCCAGGAAAGGGCCACACGTGGAGGTCCAGCCTCCCCGAAGCAGCCTCTCAAATGTGCGTGAAGGCTGCTGGTTGCTTTCCAGAAGACAGGCTTGATCGGGCTTGAGGACCCCGGCCGCCATCTGCTGGGGGTCATGTCCCCTTGCGCCGGCCCCGCCCCTTTTCCCAGCCCGGGCTTGTGTCTAGCCACGGCCCTAGTGCCACTGGTCCGGGGGTCGGGTCGCTGTACCTGTGTTACCACGCTAGGCCCGAAAAGGGCCACACGTGGGGGTCCAGCCTTCCCGAAGCAGCCTTCTGAGTGGCCGTGAAAGCTGCTGATTGCATTCCAGGATACAGGCTTGATCTGGCTTGAGGACCCTGGCCGCCATCTGCTGGGGGGCACGTCCCCTTGCCACGGCCCCGCCCCTCTTCCCGGCCAGGGCTTGGGTCTAGCCACGGCCCTAGTGCCAGTGGAACGGGGGTCGGGTCGCTGTACCTGGGTTACCACGCTAGGCCCGAAAAGGGCCACACGTGGGGGGTCCAGCCTCCACGAAGCAGCCTTCTGAGTGGGCGTGAAGGCTGCTGGTTGCATCCAGAAAGACAGGCTTGATCGGGCTTGAGGACCCCGGCCGCCATCTGCAGGGGTTCACGTCCCCGCTCACCAGCCCCGCCCCTCTTCCCGGCCCGGGCTTGGGTCTAGCCACGCCCCTAGCGCCACTGGTCCAGGGGTCGGGTCGCTGTACCTGGGTTACCACGCTAGGCCCGGAAAGGGCCACACGTGCTGGTCCAGCCTCCCCGAAGCACCCTTCCAAGTGGGCGTGAAGGCTGCTGGTTGCATTCTTGGAGACAGGCTTGATCTGGCTTGAGGACACTGGCCGCCATCTTCTGGGGGTCACGTCCCCTTGCGCCGGCCCCGCCCCTCTTCCCGGCCCGGGCTTGGGTCTAGCCACGCCCCTAGTGCCACCAGCCTTGGGGTCGGGTCACTGTACCTGGGTTACCACGCTAGGCCCGAAAAGGTCCACACGTGGGGGTCCAGCCTCCCCGAAGCAGCCTTCCAAGTGGGCGTGAAGGCTGCTGGTTGCATTCTGGGAGACAGGCTTGATCGGGCTTGAGGACCCTGGCCGCCATCTGCTGGGGGTCACGTCCCCTTGCGACGGCCCCGCCCCTCTTCCCGGCCCGGGCTTGGGTCTAGCCACGCCCCTAGCGCCACTGGCCCGGAGGTCGGGTCGCTGTACCTGTGATACCACGCTAGGCCCAGAAAGGGACACACGTGGGGGTCCAGCATCCCCGAAGCAGCCTTCCAAGTGGGCGTGAAGGCTCCTGGTTGCATTCTTGGAGACAGGCTTGATCTGGCTTGAGGACCCCGGCCGCCATCTGCTGGGGGTCATGTCACCGTGCGCCAGCCACGCCCCTCTTCCCGGCCCGGGCTTGGGTCTAGCCACGACCCTAGCCCCACCAGTCCAGGGGTCGTGTCACTGTACCTGGGTTACCACACTAGGCCCGAAAAGGGCCACACGTGGGGGTCCAGCCTCCCCGAAGCAGCCTTCCAAGTGGGCGTGAAGGCTGCTGGTTGCATTCCGGGAGACAGGCTTGATCGGGCTTGAGGACCCAGGCCGCCATCTCCAGGAGGTCACGTCTTCTTGCGCCGGCCAAGCCCCTCTTCCCGGCCCGGGCTTGGGTCTAACCACGGCCCTAGGGCCACTGGCCTGGGGTCGGGTCGCTGTACCTGGGTTACCACGCTAGGCCCGAAAAGGGCCACACGTGGTGTTCCAGCCTCCCTGAAGCAGCCTTCTGAGTGGGCGTGAAGGCTGCTGGTTGCATTACAGAAGACAGGCTTGATCTGGCTTGAGGACCCCGCCGCCATCTGTAGGGGGTCACGTCCCCTTGCGCCGGCCACGCCCCTCTTCCCGGCCCAGGCTTGGGTCTAGCCACGCCCCTAGCGCCAGTGGCCCGGTGGTTGGGTCGCTGTAACTGTGTTACCACCTTAGGCCCGAAAAGGGCCACACGTGGGGGTCCAGCCTCCCTGAAGCAGCCTTCCAAGTGGGCGTGAAGGCTGCTGGTTGCATTCTTGGAGACAGGCTTGATTGCGCTTGAGGACCCCAGCCGCCATCTGCTGCGGGTCACATCCCCTTGCGCCGGCCCCGCCCCTCTTCCCGGCCCTGGCTTGGGTCTAGCCACGGCCCTAGCGCCACCCGTCCATGGGTCGGGTCACTGTATCTGGGTTACCACACTAGGCCCGGAAAGGTCCACACGTGGGGGTCCAGCCTCCCCGAAGCAGCCTTCCAAGTGGGCGTGAAGGCTGCTGGTTGCATTCCGGGAGACAGGCTTGATCTGGCTTGAGGACCCCGGCTGCGATTTACCGGGGGTCATGTCCCCTTGCGCCGGCCCCGCCCCTCTTCCCGGCCCGGGCTTGGGTCTAGCCACGCCCTTAGCACCACTGGCCCGGTGGTTGGGTCACTGTACCTGGGTTACCACGCTAGGCCCGAAAAGGTCCACACGTGGGGGTCCAGCCTCCCCGAAGCAGCCTTCCAAGTGGGCATGAAGGCTGCTGGTTGCATTCCGGGAGACAGGCTTGATCGGGCTTGAGGACCCCGGCTGCCATCTACCGGGGGTCACATCCCCTTTCGCCGGCCAAGCCCCTCTTCCCGGCCCGGGCTTGGGTCTAGCGTCGCCCCTAGGGCCACTGGCCCGGGGGTCGGGTTGCTGTACCTGGGTTACCACGCTAGGCCCGAAAAGGTCCACACGTGGGGGTCCAGCCTCCCCGAAGCAGCCTTCCCAGTTAGCGGGAAGGCTGCTGGTTGCATTCTTGGAGACAGGCTTGATCGGGCTTGAGGTTCCCGGCCTCCATTTGCCGGGGGTCACGTCCCCTTTCGCCGGCCACGCCCCTCTTCCCGGCCCGGGCTTGGGTCTAGCAACGCCCCTAGCGCCACTGGCCCGGAGGTCGGGTCGCTGTACCTGGGATACAGCGATAGGCCCGAAAAGGGCCACAGGTGGGGGCTCCAGCCTCCTCGAAGCAGCCTTCCGAGTGGGCGTGAAGGCTGCTGGTTGCATTCTTGGAGACAGGCTTGATCGGGCTTGAGGACCCCAGCCGCCATCTGCTGGGGGTCACATCCCCTTGCGCCGGTCCCGCCTCTCTTCCTGGCCCGGGCTTGGGTCTAGCCACGCACCTAGCGCCACTGGTTCAGGGGTCGGGTCGCTGTACCTGGGTTACCATGCTAGGCCCGGAAACGGCCACACGTGGGGGTCCAGCCTCCCCAAAGCAGCCTTACGAATGGACGTAAAGGCTGTTGGTTGCATTCCAGGAGACAGGCTTGATCTGGCTTGAGGACCCCGGCTGCGATTTACCGGGGGTCACGTCCCTTTGCGCCGGCCCCGCCCCTATCCCGGCCCAGGCTTGGGTCTAGCCACGCCCCTAGAGCCACCAGTCCAGGGGTTGGGTCGCGATACCTGGGTTACCACGCTAGGCCCGAAAGGGCCACACGTGGGGGGTCCAGCCTCCACGAAGCAGCCTTCCGAGTGGGCGTGAAGGCTGCTGGTTGCATTCCAGAAGACAGGCTTGATCTGGCTTGAGGACCCCTGCCGCCATCAACAGGGGGGCACGTCCCCTTGTACCGGCCCCACCCCTCTTAACGGCCCAGGCTTGGGTCTAGCCACGCCCCTAGAGCCACCTGTCCAGGGGTCGGGTCGCTGTACCTGGGTAACCACGCTAGGCCAGGAAAGGGCCACACGTGGGGGTCCAGCCTCCCCGAAGCAGCCTTCCAAGTGTGCGTGAAGGCTGCTGGTTGCTTTCCAGAAGACAGGCTTGATCGGGCTTGAGGACCCCGGCCGCCATCTGCTGGGGGTCATGTCCCCTTGCGCCAGCAGCCCCGCCCCTCTTCCCAGCCCGGGCTTGTGGCTAGCCACGGCCCTAGTGCCACTGGCCCGGGGGTAGCGTTGCTGTACCTGGGTTACCACGCTAGGCCCGAAAAGGGCCACACGTGGGGGTCCAGCCTTCCCGAAGCAGCCTTCTGAGTGGGCGTGAAGGCTGCTGGTTGCATTCTTGGAGACAGGCTTGATCTGGCTTGAGGACACTGGCCGCCATCTGCTGGGGGTCACGTCCCCTTGCCACGGCCCCGCCCCTCTTCCCGGCCAGGGCTTGGGTCTAGCCACGGCCCTAGTGCCACTGGAACGGGGGTCGGGTCGCTGTACCTGGGTTACAAGGCTAGGCCCGAAAAGGGCCACACGTGGTGTTCCAGCCTCCCCGAAGCAGCCTTCCGAGTGGGCGTGAAGGCTGCTGGTTGCATCCAGGAAGACAGGCTTGATCGGGCTTGAGGACCCCGGCCGCCATCTACAGGGGTTCACGTCCCCGCTCACCAGCCCCGCCCCTTTTCCCGGCCCGGGCGTGGGTCTAGCCACGCCCCTAGAGCCACCAGTCCAGGGGTCGGGTCACTGTACCTGGGTTACCACGCTAGGCCCGGAAAGGGCCACACGTGCTCTTCCAGCCTCCCCGAAGCAGCCTTCTGAGTGGGCGTGAAGGCTGCTGGTTGCATTCTTGGAGACAGGCTTGATCGGGCTTGAGGACACTGGCCGCCATCTGCAGGGTGTCACGTCCCCTTGCGCCGACCCCGCCCCTCTTCCCGGCCCAGGCTTGGGTCTAGCCACGCCCCTAGAGCCACCAGTCCAGGGGTCGGGTCGCTGTACCTGGGTTACCATGCTAGGCCCGGAAATGGCCACACGTGGGGGTCCAGCCTCCCCGAAGCAGCCTTCCGAGTGGGCGTGAAGGCTGCTGGTTGCATTCTGGGAGACAGGCTTGATCGGGCTTGAGGACCCTGGCCGCCATCTTCTGGGGGTCACGTCCCCTTGCGCCGGCCCCGCCCCTCTTTCCGGCCCGGGCTTGGGTCTAGCCACGCCCCTAGCGCCAGTGGCCCGGTGGTTGGGTCGCTGTAACTGTGTTACCACGCTAGGCCCGAAAAGGGCCACACGTGGGGGTCCAGCCTCCCTGAAGCAGCCTTCCAAGTGGGCGTGAAGGCTGCTGGTTGCATTCTTGGAGACAGGCTTGATTGCGCTTGAGGACCCCGGCCGCCATCTGCTGCGGGTCACATCCCCTTGCGCCGGCCCCGCCCCTCTTCCCGGCCCTGGCTTGGGTCTAGCCACGGCCCTAGCGCCACCCGTCCATGGGTCGGGTCACTGTATCTGGGTTACCACACTAGGCCCGGAAAGGTCCACACGTGGGGGTCCAGCCTCCCCGAAGCAGCCTTCCAAGTGGGCGTGAAGGCTGCTGGTTGCATTCCGGGAGACAGGCTTGATCTGGCTTGAGGACCCCGGCTGCGATTTACCGGGGGTCATGTCCCCTTGCGCCGGCCCCGCCCCTCTTCCCGGCCCGGGCTTGGGTCTAGCCACGCCCTTAGCACCACTGGCCCGGTGGGTGGGTCACTGTACCTGGGTTACCACGCTAGGCCCGAAAAGGTCCACACGTGGGGGTCCAGCCTCCCCGAAGCAGCCTTCCAAGTGGGCATGAAGGCTGCTGGTTGCATTCCGGGAGACAGGCTTGATCGGGCTTGAGGACCCCGGCTGCCATCTACCGGGGGTCACATCCCCTTTCGCCGGCCAAGCCCCTCTTCCCGGCCCGGGCTTGGGTCTAGCCACGCCCCCAGGGCCACTGGCCCGGGGTTCGGGTTGCTGTACCTGGGTTACCACGCTAGGCCCGAAAAAGTCCACACGTGGGGGTCCAGCCTCCCCGAAGCAGCCTTACGAATGGACGTGAAGGCTGCTGGTTGCATTCTTGGAGACAGGCTTGATCGGGCTTGAGGTTCCCGGCCGCCATCTGCAGGGGGTCACGTCCCCTTTCGCCGGCCACGCCCCTCTTCCCGGCCCGGGCTTGGGTCTAGCAACGCCCCTAGCGCCACTGGCCCGGAGGTCGGGTCGCTGTACCTGGGATACAGCGATAGGCCCGAAAAGGGCCACAGGTGGGGGCTCCAGCCTCCTCGAAGCAGCCTTCCGAGTGGGCGTGAAGGCTGCTGGTTGCATTCTTGGAGACAGGCTTGATCGGGCTTGAGGACCCCAGCCGCCATCTGCTGGGGGTCACGTCCCCTTGCGCCGGTCCCGCCTCTCTTCCTGGCCCGGGCTTGGGTCTAGCCACGCACCTAGCGCCACTGGTTCAGGGGTCGGGTCGCTGTACCTGGGTTACCATGCTAGGCCCAGAAACGGCCACAAGTGGGGGTCCAGCCTCCCCGAAGCAGCCTTACGAATGGACGTAAAGGCTGTTGGTTGCATTCCAGGAGACAGGCTTGATCTGGCGTGAGGACCCCGGCTGCGATTTACCGGGGGTCACGTCCCTTTGCGCCGGCCCCGCCCCTATCCCGGCCCAGGCTTGGGTCTAGCCACGCCCCTAGAGCCACCAGTCCAGGGGTTGGGTCGCTATACCTGGGTTACCACGCTAGGCCCGAAAGGGCCACACGTGGGGGGTCCAGCCTCCACGAAGCAGCCTTCCGAGTGGGCGTGAAGGCTGCTGGTCGCATCCCGGAAGACAGGCTAGATTGGGCTTGAGGACCCCGGCCGCCATCTGCAGGGGTTCACCTCCCCGCTCACCAGCCCCGCCCCTCTTCCCGGCCCAGGCTTAGGTCTAGCCACGCCCCTAGCGCCACTGGCCCAGTGGTTGGGTCGCTGTACCTGTGTTACCACGCTAGGCCCGAAAAGGGCCACACGTGGGGGTCCAGCCTCCCTGAAGCAGCATTCCAAGTGGGCGTGAAGGCTGCTGGTTGCATTCCAGAAGACAGGCTTGATCTGGCTTGAGGACCCCTGCCGCCATCAGCAGGGGGGCACGTCCCCTTGTACCGGCCCCACCCCTCTTAACGGCCCAGGCTTGGGTCTAGCCACGCCCCTAGAGCCACCTTTCCAGGGGTCGGGTCGCTGTACCTGGGTAACCACGCTAGGCCAGGAAAGGGCCACACGTGGGGGTCCAGCCTCCCCGAAGCAGCCTTCCAAGTGTGCGTGAAGGCTGCTGGTTGCTTTCCAGAAGACAGGCTTGATCGGGCTTGAGGACCCCGGCCGCCATCTGCTGGTGGTCATGTCCCCTTGCGCCGGCCCCGCCCCTCTTCCCAGCCCGGGCTTGTGTCTAGCCACGGCCCTAGTGCCACTGGCCCGGGGGTAGCGTTGCTGTACCTGGGTTACCACGCTAGGCCCGAAAAGGGCCACACGTGGGGGTCCAGCCTTCCCGAAGCAGCCTTCTGAGTGGGCGTGAAGGCTGCTGGTTGCATTCTTGGAGACAGGCTTGATCTGGCTTGAGGACACTGGCCGCCATCTGCTGGGGGTCACGTCCCCTTGCCACGGCCCCGCCCCTCTTCCCGGCCAGGGCTTGGGTCTAGCCACGGCCCTAGTGCCACTGGAACGGGGGTCGGGTCGCTGTACCTGGGTTACCACGCTAGGCTCGAAAAGGGCCACACGTGGTGTTCCAGCCTCCCCGAAGCAGCCTTCCGAGTGGGCGTGAAGGCTGCTGGTTGCATCCAGGAAGACAGGCTTGATCGGGCTTGAGGACCCCGGCCGCCATCTGCAGGGGTTCACGTCCCCGCTCACCAGCCCCGCCCCTTTTCCCGGCCCGGGCGTGGGTCTAGCCACGCCCCTAGAGCCACCAGTCCAGGGGTCGGGCCACTGTACCTGGGTTACCACGCTAGGCCCGGAAAGGGCCACACGTGCTGGTCCAGCCTCCCCGAAGCAGCCTTCTGAGTGGGCGTGAAGGCTGCTGGTTGCATTCTTGGAGACAGGCTTGATCGGGCTTGAGGACACTGGCCGCCATCTGCAGGGTGTCACGTCCCCTTGCGCCGACCCCGCCCCTCTTCCCGGCCCAGGCTTGGGTCTAGCCACGCCCCTAGAGCCACCAGTCCAGGGGTCGGGTCGCTGTACCTGGGTTACCATGCTAGGCCCGGAAATGGCCACACGTGGGGGTCCAGCCTCCCCGAAGCAGCCTTCCGAGTGGGCGTGAAGGCTGCTGGTTGCATTCTGGGAGACAGGCTTGATCGGGCTTGAGGACCCTGGCCGCCATCTTCTGGGGGTCACGTCCCCTTGCGCCGGCCCCGCCCCTCTTTCCGGCCCGGGCTTGGGTCTAGCCACGCCCCTAGCGCCACTCGTCCTGGAGTCGGGTCGCTGTACCTGGTTTACCACGCTAGGCCCGAAAAGGGCCAAACGTTTGGGTCCAGCCTCCCTGAAGCAGCCTTCCAAGTGGGCGTGAAGGCTGCTGGTTGCATTCTTGGAGACAGGCTTGATCTGGCTTGAGGACCCCGGCCGCCATCTGCAGGGGGTCATGTCCCCTTGCGCCGGCCCCGCCCATCTTCCCGGCCCGGGCTTGTGTCTAGCCACGCGCCTAGCGCCACCTGCCAGGGGGTCGGGTCGCTGTACCTGGGTTACCACGCTAGGCTCGAAAAGGGCCACACGTGGGGGTCCAGACTCCCCAAAGCAGCCTTCCGAGTGGGCGTGAAGGCTGCTGGTTGCATTCTTGGAGACAGGCTTGATCGTGCTTGAGGACCCCTCTGCGATTTACCGGGTGTCACGTCCCCTTTCGCCGGCCCCGCCCCTCTTCCCGGCCCAGGCTTGGTTCTAGCCACGCCCCTAGTGCCACTGGCACAGTGGTTGGGTCGCTGTACCTGTGTTACCACGCTAGGCCCAAAAAGGGCCACACGTGGGGGTCCAGACTCCCCGAAGCAGCCTTCCAAGTGGGCGTGAAGGCTGCTGGTTGCATTCTGGGAGACAGGCTTGATCGGGCTTGAGGACCCCGGCCTCCATTTGCCGGGGGTCACATCCCCTTGCGCCGGCCCCGCCCCTCTTCCCGGCCCAGGCTTGGGTCTAGCCATGCCCCTAGCGCCACTGGCACAGTGGTTGGGTCGCTGTACCTGTGTTACCACGCTAGGCCCAAAAAGGGCCACACGTGGGGTCCAGCCTCCCCGAAGCAGCCTTCCAAGTGGGCGTGAAGGCTGCTGGTTGCATTCCAGAAGACAGGCTTGATCGGGCTTGAGGACCCCGGCTGCAATCTGCCGGGGGTCACGTCTCCTTGCGCCGGCCCCGCCCTTCTTCCCGGCCCAGGCTTGGGTCTAGCCACGCCCCTAGCGCCGCCAGTCCAGGGGTCGGGTCGCTGTACCTGGGTTACCACGCTAGGCACGGAAAGGGCCACACGTGGGGGGTCCAGCCTCCACGAAGCGGCCTTCCGAGTGGGCGTGAAGGCTGCTGGTTGCATCCCGGAAGACAGGCTTGATTGGGCTTCAGGACCCCGGCCGCCATCTGCAGGGGTTCACGTCCCCGCTCACCAGCCCCGCCCCTCTTCCCGGCCCAGGCTTGGGTCTTGCCACGCCCCTAGCGCCACTGGCCCAGTTGTTGGGTCGCTGTACCTGTGTTACCACGCTAGGCCAGGAAAGGGCCACACGTGGGGGTCCAGCCTCCCCAAAGCAGCCTTCTCAGTGGGCGTGAAGGCTGCTGGTTGCATTCTTGGAGACAGGCTTGATCTGGCTTGAGGACACTGGCCGCCATCTTCTGGGGGTCACGTCCCCTTGCGCCGGCCCCGCCCCTCTTCCCGGCCCGGGCTTGGGTCTAGCCACGCCCCTAGTGCCACCAGCCTTGCGGTCGGGTCACTGAACCTGGGTTACCACGCTAGGCCCGAAAAGGTCCACACGTGGGGGTCCAGCCTCCCCGAAGCAGCCTTCCAAGTGGGCGTGAAGGCTGCTGGTTGCATTCCGGGAGACAGGCTTGATTGGGCTTGAGGACCCTGGCCGCCATCTGCTGGGGGTCACGTCCCCTTGCGACGGCCCCGCCCCTCTTCCCGGCCCGGGCTTGGGTCTAGCCACGGCCCTAGCGCCACTGGCACAGTGGTTGGGTCGCTGTACCTGTGTTACCACGCTAGGCCCAAAAAGGGCCACACGTGGGGTCCAGCCTCCCCGAAGCAGCCTTCCGAGTGGGCGTGAAGGCTCCTGGTTGCATTCCAGATACAGGCTTGATCGGGCTTGAGGACCCCGGCTGCAATCTGCCGGGGGTCACGTCTCCTTGCGCTGGCCCCGCCCTTCTTCCCGGCCCAGGCTTGGGTCTAGCCACGCCCCTAGCGCCGCCAGTCCAGGGGTCGGGTCGCTGTACCTGGGTTACCACGCTAGGCACGGAAAGGGCCACACGTGGGGGGTCCAGCCTCCACGAAGCAGCCTTCCGAGTGGGCGTGAAGGCTGCTGGTTGCATCCCGGAAGACAGGCTTGATTGGGCTTCAGGACCCCGGCCGCCATCTGCAGGGGTTCACGTCCCCGCTCACCAGCCCCGCCCCTCTTCCCGGCCCAGGCTTGGGTCTAGCCACGCCCCTAGCGCCACTGGCCCAGTTGTTGGGTCGCTGTACCTGTGTTACCACGCTAGGCCAGGAAAGGGCCACACGTGGAGGTCCAGCCTCCCCGAAGCAGCCTTCCAAATGTGCCTGAAGGCTGCTGGTTGCTTTCCAGAAGACAGGCTTGATCGGGCTTGAGGACCCCGGCCGCCATCTGCTGGGGGTCATGTCCCCTTGCGCCGGCTCCGCCCCTTTTCCCAGCCCGGGCTTGTGTCTAGCCACGGCCCTAGTGCCACTGGTCCGGGGGTCGGGTCGCTGTACCTGTGTTACCACGCTAGGCCCGAAAAGGGCCACACGTGGGGGTCCAGCCTTCCCGAAGCAGCCTTCTGAGTGGCCGTGAAAGCTGCTGGTTGCATTCCAGGATACAGGCTTGATCTGGCTTGAGGACCCTGGCCGCCATCTGCTGGGGGGCACGTCCACTTGCCACGGCCCCGCCCCTCTTCCCGGTCAGGGCTTGGGTCTAGCCACGGCCCTAGTGCCACTGGAACGGGGGTCGGGTCGCTGTACCTGGGTTACCACGCTAGGCCCGAAAAGGGCCACACGTGGGGGGTCCAGCCTCCACGAAGCAGCCTTCTGAGTGGGCGTGAAGGCTGCTGGTTGCATCCAGAAAGACAGGCTTGATCGGGCTTGAGGACCCCGGCCGCCAACTGCAGGGGTTCACGTCTCCGCTCACCAGCCCCACCCCTCTTCCCGGCCCGGGCTTGGGTCTAGCCACGCCCCCAGGGCCACTGGCCCGGGGTTCAGGTTGCTGTACCTGGGTTACCACGCTAGGCCCGAAAAGGTCCACACGTGGGGGTCCAGCCTCCCCGAAGCAGCCTTCCCAGTTAGCGGGAAGGCTGCTGGTTGCATTCTTGGAGACAGGCTTGATCGGGCTTGAGGTTCCCGGCCGCCATCTGCAGGGGGTCACGTCCCCTTTCGCCGGCCACGCCCCTCCTCCCGGCCCGGGCTTGGGTCTAGCAACGCCCCTAGCGCCACTGGCCCGGAGGTCGGGTCGCTGTACCTGGGATACAGCGATAGGCCCGAATAGGGCCACAGGTGGGGGCTCCAGCCTCCTCGAAGCAGCCTTCCGAGTGGGCGTGAAGGCTGCTGCTTGCATTCTTGGAGAGCGGCTTGATCGGGCTTGAGGACCCCAGCCGCCATCTGCTGGGGGTCACGTCCCCTTGCGCCGGTCCCGCCTCTCTTCCTGGCCCGGGCTTGGGTCTAGCCACGCACCTAGCGCCACTGGTTCAGGGGTCGGGTCGCTGTACCTGGGTTACCATGCTAGGCCCGGAAACGGCCACACGTGGGGGTCCAGCCTCCCCGAAGCAGCCTTACGAATGGACGTAAAGGCTGTTGGTTGCATTCCAGGAGACAGGCTTGATCTGGCTTGAGGACCCCGGCTGCGATTTACCGGGGGTCACGTCCCTTTGCGCCGGCCCCGCCCCTATCCCGGCCCAGGCTTGGGTCTAGCCACGCCCCTAGAGCCACCAGTCCAGGGGTTGGGTCGCTATACCTGGGTTACCACGCTAGGCCCGAAAGGGCCACACGTGGGGGGTCCAGCCTCCACGAAGCAGCCTTCCGAGTGGGCGTGAAGGCTGCTGGTCGCATCCCGGAAGACAGGCTAGATTGGGCTTGAGGACCCCGGCCGCCATCTGCAGGGGTTCACGTCCCCGCTCACCAGCCCCGCCCCTCTTCCCGGCCCAGGCTTAGGTCTAGCCACGCCCCTAGCGCCACTGGCCCAGTGGTTGGGTCGCTGTACCTGTGTTACCACGCTAGGCCCGAAAAGGGCCACACGTGGGGGTCCAGCCTCCCTGAAGCAGCATTCCAAGTGGGCGTGAAGGCTGCTGGTTGCATTCCAGAAGACAGGCTTGATCGGGCTTGAGGACCCCTGCCGCCATCAGCAGGGGGGCACGTCCCCTTGTACCGGCCCCACCCCTCTTAACGGCCCAGGCTTGGGTCTAGCCACGCCCCTAGAGCCACCTGTCCAGGGGTCGGGTCGCTGTACCTGGGTAACCACGCTAGGCCAGGAAAGGGCCACACGTGGGGGTCCAGCCTCCCCGAAGCAGCCTTCCAAGTGTGCGTGAAGGCTGCTGGTTGCTTTCCAGAAGACAGGCTTGATCGGGCTTGAGGACCCCGGCCGCCATCTGCTGGGGGTCATGTCCCCTTGCGCCGGCCCCGCCCCTCTTCCCAGCCCGGGCTTGTGTCTAGCCACGGCCCTAGTGCCACTGGCCCGGGGGTAGCGTTGCTGTACCTGGGTTACCACGCTAGGCCCGAAAAGGGCCACACGTGGGGGTCCAGCCTTCCCGAAGCAGCCTTCTGAGTGGGCGTGAAGGCTGCTGGTTGCATTCTTGGAGACAGGCTTGATCTGGCTTGAGGACACTGGCCGCCATCTGCTGGGGGTCACGTCCCCTTGCCACGGCCCCGCCCCTCTTCCCGGCCAGGGCTTGGGTCTAGCCACGGCCCTAGTGCCACTGGAACGGGGGTCGGGTCGCTGTACCTGGGTTACAACGCTAGGCCCGAAAAGGGCCACACGTGGTGTTCCAGCCTCCCCGAAGCAGCCTTCCGAGTGGGCGTGAAGGCTGCTGGTTGCATCCAGGAAGACAGGCTTGATCGGGCTTGAGGACCCCGGCCGCCATCTACAGGGGTTCACGTCCCCGCTCACCAGCCCCGCCCCTTTTCCCGGCCCGGGCGTGGGTCTAGCCACGCCCCTAGAGCCACCAGTCCAGGGGTCGGGTCACTGTACCTGGGTTACCACGCTAGGCCCGGAAAGGGCCACACGTGCTGGTCCAGCCTCCCCGAAGCAGCCTTCTGAGTGGGCGTGAAGGCTGCTGGTTGCATTCTTGGAGACAGGCTTGATCGGGCTTGAGGACACTGGCCGCCATCTGCAGGGTGTCACGTCCCCTTGCGCCGACCCCGCCCCTCTTCCCGGCCCAGGCTTGGGTCTAGCCACGCCCCTAGCGCCACCCGTCCAGGGGTCGGGTCGCTGTACCTGGGTTACCATGCTAGGCCCGGAAATGGCCACACGTGGGGGTCCAGCCTCCCCGAAGCAGCCTTCCGAGTGGGCGTGAAGGCTGCTGGTTGCATTCTGGGAGACAGGCTTGATCGGGCTTGAGGACCCTGGCCGCCATCTTCTGGGGGTCACGTCCCCTTGCGCCGGCCCCGCCCCTCTTTCCGGCCCGGGCTTGGGTCTAGCCACGCCCCTAGCGCCACTCGTCCTGGAGTTGGGTCGCTGTACCTGGTTTACCACGCTAGGCCCGAAAAGGGCCAAACGTTTGGGTCCAGCCTCCCTGAAGCAGCCTTCCAAGTGGGCGTGAAGGCTGCTGGTTGCATTCTTGGAGACAGGCTTGATCTGGCTTGAGGACCCCGGCCGCCATCTGCAGGGGGTCATGTCCCCTTGCGCCGGCCCCGCCCATCTTCCCGGCCCGGGCTTGTGTCTAGCCACGCGCCTAGCGCCACCTGCCAGGGGGTCGGGTTGCTGTACCTGGGTTACCACGCTAGGCTCGAAAAGGGCCACACGTGGGGGTCCAGACTCCCCAAAGCAGCCTTCCGAGTGGGCGTGAAGGCTGCTGGTTGCATTCTTGGAGACAGGCTTGATCGTGCTTGAGGACCCCTCTGCGATTTACCGGGTGTCACGTCCCCTTTCGCCGGCCCCGCCCCTCTTCCCGGCCCAGGCTTGGTTCTAGCCACGCCCCTAGCGCCACTAGCCCGGAGGTTGGGTCGCTGTACCTGGGTTACAGCGATAGGCCAGAAAAGGGCCACACGTGGGGGGTCCAGCCTCCCCGAAGCAGCCTTCCAAGTGGGCGTGAAGGCTGCTGGTTGCATTCTGGGAGACAGGCTTGATCGGGCTTGAGGACCCCGGACTCCATTTGCCGGGGGTCACATCCCCTTGCGCCGGCCCCGCCCCTCTTCCCGGCCCAGGCTTGGGTCTAGCCACGCCCCTAGTGCCACCAGCCTTGCGGTCGGGTCACTGTACCTGGGTTACCACGCTAGGCCCGAAAAGGTCCACACGTGGGGGTCCAGCCTCCCCGAAGCAGCCTTCCAAGTGGGCGTGAAGGCTGCTGGTTGCATTCCGGGAGAAAGGCTTGATCGGGCTTGAGGACCCTGGCCGCCATCTGCTGGGGGTCACGTCCACTTGCGACGGCCCCGCCCCTCTTCCCGGCCCGGGCTTGGGTCTAGCCACGCCCCTAGCGCCACTGGCCCGGAGGTCGGGTCGCTGTACCTGTGATACCACGCTAGGCCCAGAAAGGGACACACGTGGGGGTCCAGCCTCCCCGAAGCAGCCTTCCAAGTGGGCGTGAAGGCTCCTGGTTGCATTCTTGGAGACAGGCTTGATCTGGCTTGAGGACCCCGGCCGCCATCTGCTGGGGGTCATGTCCCCGTGCGCCAGCCACGCCCCTCTTCCCGGCCCGGGCTTGGGTCTAGCCACGACCCTAGCCCCACCAGTCCAGGGGTCGTGTCACTGTACCTGGGTTACCACACTAGGCCCGAAAAGGGCCACACGTGGTGTTCCAGCCTCCCCGAAGCAGCCTTCTGAGTGGGCGTGAAGGCTGCTGGTTGCATTCCGGGAGACAGGCTTGATCGGGCTTGAGGACCCAGGCCGCCATCTCCAGGAGGTCACGTCTTCTTGCGCCGGCCAAGCCCCTCTTCCCGGCCCGGGCTTGGGTCTAACCACGGCCCTAGGGCCACTGGCCTGGGGTCGGGTCGCTGTACCTGGGTTACCACGCTAAGCCCGAAAAGGGCCACACGTGGTGTTCCAGCCTCCCCGAAGCAGCCTTCTGAGTGGGCGTGAAGGCTGCTGGTTGCATTCCAGAAGACAGGCTTGATCTGGCTTGAGGACCCCGGCCGCCATCTGCAGGGAGTCACGTCCCCTTTCGCCGGCCACGCCCCTCTTCCCGGCCCAGGCTTGGGTCTAGCCACGCCCCTAGCGCCAGTGGCCCGGTGGTTGGGGCGCTGTAACTGTGTTACCACGCTAGGCCCGAAAAGGGCCACACGTGGGGGTCCAGCCTCCCTGAAGCAGCCTTCCAAGTGGGCGTGAAGGCTGCTGGTTGCATTCTTGGAGACAGGCTTGATTGCGCTTGAGGACCCCGGCCGCCATCTGCTGCGGGTCACATCCCCTTGCGCCAGCCACGCCCCTCTTCCCGGCCCAGGCTTGGGTCTAGCCACGGCCCTAGCGCCACCCGTCCATGGGTCGGGTCACTGTATCTGGGTTACCACACTAGGCCCGGAAAGGGCCACACGTGCTGGTCCAGCCTCCCCGAAGCAGCCTTCCAAGTGGGCGTGAAGGCTGCTGGTTGCATTCCGGGAGACAGGCTTGATCTGGCTTGAGGACCCCGGCTGCGATTTACCGGTGGTCATGTCCCCTTGCGCTGGCCCCGCCCCTCTTCCCGGCCCGGGCTTGGGCCTAGCCACGCCCTTAGCACCACTGGCCCGGTGGCTGGGTCACTGTACCTGGGTTACCACGCTAGGCCCGAAAAGGTCCACACGTGGGGGTCCAGCCTCCCCGAAGCAGCCTTCCAAGTGGGCATGAAGGCTGCTGGTTGCATTCCGGGAGACAGGCTTGATCGGGCTTGAGGACCCCGGCTGCCATCTACCGGGGGTCACATCCCCTTTCGCCGGCCAAGCCCCTCTTCCCGGCCCGGGCTTGGGTCTAGCCACGCCCCTAGGGCCACTGGCCCGGGGGTCGCTGTACCTGGGTTACCACGCTAGGCTCGAAAAGGTCCACACGAGGGGGTCCAGCCTCCCCGAAGCAGCCTTCCCAGTTAGCGGGAAGGCTGCTGGTTGCATTCTTGGAGACAGGCTTGATCGGGCTTGAGGTTCCCGGCCGCCATCTGCTGGGGGTCACGTCCCCTTTCGCCGGCCACGCCCCTCTTCCCGGCCCGGGCTTGGGTCTATCCACGCCTCTAGCGCCACTGGTCCAGGGGTCGGGTCGCTGTACCTGGGTTACCACGCTAGGACCGGAAAGGGCCACACGTGGGGGTCCAGCCTCCCCGAAGCAGCCTTCTGAGTGGGTGTGAAGGCTGCTGGTTGCATTCTTGGATACAGGCTTGATGTGGCTTAAGGACCCAGGCCGCCATCTGCTAGGGGTCATGTCCCCGCGCGCCGGCCCCGCCCCTATTCCTGGCCCGGGCTTGTGTCTAGCCACGGACCTAGTGCCACTGGCCCGGGGGTCGGGTCGCTGTACCTGGGTTACCACGCTAGGCCCGGAAAGGGCCACACGTGGGGGTCCAGCCTCCCCGAAGCAGCATTCTGAATGGACGTGAAGGCTGCTGGTTGCATTCTGGGAGACAGGCTTGATCGGGCTTGAGGACCCCGGCCGCCATCTGCTGCGGGTCACGCCCCCTTGCGCCAGCCCCGCCCCTCTTTCCTGGCCCGGGCTTGGGTCTAGCCACGCCCTTAGCGCCACTGGTCCAGGGGTCGGGTCGCTGTACCTGGGTTACCACGCTAGGCTTGAAAAGTGCCACACGTGGGGTGTCCAGCCTCCCCGAAGCAGCCTTCCAAGTGGGCGTGAAGGCTGCTGGTTGCATTCTTGGAGACAGGCTTGATCTGGCTTGAGGACCCTGGCCACCATCTGCAGGGGTTCACGTCCCCGCTCACCAGCCCCGCCCCTCTTCCCGGCCCGGGCTTGGGTCTAGCCACGCCCATAGCGCCACTAGTCCAGGAGTCGGGTCGCTGTACCTGGGTTACCACGCTAGGCCCGAAAAGGGCCAAACGTTTGGGTCCAGCCTCCCTGAAGCAGCCTTCCAAGTGGGCGTGAAGGCTGCTGGTTGCATTCTTGGAGACAGGCTTGATCTGGCTTGAGGACCCCGGCCGACATCTGCTGGGGGTCATGTCCCCTTTCGCCGGCCCCGCCCATCTTCCCGGCCCGGGCTTGTGTCTAGCCATGCCCCTAGCGCCCCCGCCCATGGGTCGGGTCACTGTACCTGGGTTACCACGCTAGGCCCGAAAAAGACCACACGTGGGGGTCCAGCCTCCCCGAAGCAGCCTTCCGAGTGGGCGTGAAGGCTGCTGGTTGCATTCTGGGAGACAGGCTTGATCGGGCTTGAGGACCCCGGCCTCCATTTGCCGGGGGTCACATCCCCTTGCGCCGGCCCCACCCCTCTTCCCGGCCCAGGCTTGGGTCTAGCCACGCCCCTAGCGCCACTGGCCCAGGGGTCGGGTCGCTGTACCTGGGTTACCACGCGAGGTCCGAAAAACGCCTCACGTGTGGGTCCAGCCTCCTCGAAGCAGCCTTCCGAGTGGGCGTGAAGGCTGCTGGTTGCATTCTGGGAGACAGGCTTGATCGGGCTTGAGGACCCTGACCGCCATCTTCTGGGGGTCACGTCCCCTTGCGCCGGCCCCGCCCCTCTTAATGGCCCGGGCTTGGGTCTAGCCACGCCCCTAGCGCCACCAGTCCAGGAGTCGGGTCGCTGTACCTGGGTTACCATGCTAGGCCCGAAAAGGGAGCACACGTAGGGGTACAGCCTCCCCGAAGCAGCCTTCTAAGTGGGCGTGAAGGCTGCTGGTTGCATTCTGGGAGACAGGCTTGATCGGGCTTGAGGACCCCGGCCGCCACCTGCTGGGTGTCATGTCCCCTTGCGCCGGCCCCGCCCATCTTCCCGGCCCGGGCTTGTGTCTAGCCACGCCCCTAGCGCCACCTGCCAGAGGGTCGGGTCACTGTACCTGGGTTACCACGCTAGGCTCGAAAAGGGCCACACGTGGGGGTCCAGCCTCCCCGACGCAGCCTTCCGAGTGGGCGTGAAGGCTGCTGGTTGCATTCTTGGTGACAGGCTTGATCGTGCTTGAGGACCCCGGCTGCGATTTACCGGGGGTCACATCCCCTTGCGCCGGCACCGCCCCTCTTCCCGGCCCAGGCTTGGGTCTAGAAACGCCCCTAGCGCCACTGGCCCGGAGGTCGGGTCGCTGTACCTGGGTTACAGTGATAGGCCCGAAAAGGGCCACACGTGGGGGGTCCAGCCTCCCCGAAGCAGCCTTCCGAGTGGGCGTGAAGGCTGCTGGTTGCATTCTTGGAGACAGGCTTGATCTGGCTTGAGGACCAAGGCCGACATCTGCTGGGGGTCATGTCCCCGCGCGCCGGCCCCGCCCATCTTCCCGGCCAGGGCTTGGTTCTAGCCACGGCCCTAGCGCCACTGGCCCGGTGGTTGGGTCGCTGTACCTGGGTTACCACGCTAGGCCCGAAAAGGGCCACACGTGGGGGGTCCAGCCTCCCCGAAGCAGCCTTCTGAGTGGGCGTGAAGGCTGCTGGTTGCATCCAGGAAGACAGGCTTGATTGGGCTTGAGGACCCCGGCCGCCATCTGCAGGGGTTCACGTCCCCGCTCACCAGCCGCGCCCCTCTTCCCGGCCCGGGCTTGGGTCTAGCCACGCCCCTAGCGCCACTGGTCCAGGGGTCGGGTCACTGTACCTGGGTTACCACGCTAGGCCCGAAAAGGGCCAAACGTTTGGGTCCAGCCTCCCCGAAGCAGCCTTCCAAGTGGGCGTGAAGGCTGCTGGTTGCATTCTTGGAGACAGGCTTGATCTGGCTTGAGGACCCCGGCCGACATCTGCTGGGGGTCATGTCCCCTTGCGCCGGCCCCGCCCATCTTCCCGGCCCGGGCTTGTGTCTAGCCACGCCCCTAGCGCCACTGGCCCAGGGGTCGGGTCACTGTACCTGGGTTACCACGCTAGGCCCGAAAAAGGCCACACGTGGGGGTCCATCCTCCCCAAAGCAGCCTTCCGAGTGGGCGTGAAGGCTGCTGGTTGCATTCTTGGAGACAGGCTTGATCGTGCTTGAGGACGCTGGCCGCCATCTGCCGGGTGTCACGTCCCCTTTCGCCGGCCCCGCCCCTCTTCCCGGCCCAGGCTTGGGTCTAGCCACGCCCCTACCGCCACTGGTCCATGGGTCGGGTCGCTGTACCTGGGTTACCATGCTAGGCCCGAAAAGGGAGCACACGTAGGGGTACAGCCTCCCCGAAGCAGCCTTCTAAGTGGGCGTGAAGGCTGCTGGTTGCATTCTGGGAGACAGGCTTGATCGGGCTTGAGGACCCCGGCCGCCACCTGCTGGGTGTCATGTCCCCTTGCGCCGGCCCCGCCCATCTTCCCGGCCCGGGCTTGTGTCTAGCCACGCCCCTAGCGCCACCTGCCAGAGGGTCGGGTCACTGTACCTGGGTTACCACGCTAGGCTCGAAAAGGGCCACACGTGGGGGTCCAGCCTCCCCGACGCAGCCTTCCGAGTGGGCGTGAAGGCTGCTGGTTGCATTCCTTGGTGACAGGCTTGATCGTGCTTGAGGACCCCGGCTGCGATTTACCGGGGGTCACATCCCCTTGCGCCGGCACCGCCCCTCTTCCCGGCCCAGGCTTGGGTCTAGAAACGCCCCTAGCGCCACTGGCCCGGAGGTCGGGTCGCTGTACCTGGGTTACAGTGATAGGCCCGAAAAGGGCCACACGTGGGGGGTCCAGCCTCCCCGAAGCAGCCTTCCGAGTGGGCGTGAAGGCTGCTGGTTGCATTCTTGGAGACAGGCTTGATCTGGCTTGAGGACCCAAGGCCGACATCTGCTGGGGGTCATGTCCCCGCGCGCCGGCCCCGCCCATCTTCCCGGCCAGGGCTTGGTTCTAGCCACGGCCCCTAGCGCCACTGGCCCGGTGGTTGGGTCGCTGTACCTGGGTTACCACGCTAGGCCCGAAAAGGGCCACACGTGGGGGGTCCAGCCTCCCCGAAGCAGCCTTCCGAGTGGGCGTGAAGGCTGCTGGTTGCATCCAGGAAGACAGGCTTGATTGGGCTTGAGGACCCCGGCCGCCATCTGCAGGGGTTCACGTCCCCGCTCACCAGCCGCGCCCCTCTTCCCGGCCCGGGCTTGGGTCTAGCCACGCCCCTAGCGCCACTGGTCCAGGGGTCGGGTCACTGTACCTGGGTTACCACGCTAGGCCCGAAAAGGGCCAACGTTTGGGTCCAGCCTCCCCGAAGCAGCCTTCCAAGTGGGCGTGAAGGCTGCTGGTTGCATTCTTGGAGACAGGCTTGATCTGGCTTGAGGACCCCGGCCGACATCTGCTGGGGGTCTTGTCCCTTGCGCCGGCCCCGCCCATCTTCCCGGCCCGGGCTTGTGTCTAGCCACGCCCCTAGCGCCACTGGCCAGGGGTCGGGTCACTGTACCTGGGTTACCACGCTAGGCCCGAAAAAGGCCACACGTGGGGGTCCATCCTCCCCAAAGCAGCCTTCCGAGTGGGCGTGAAGGCTGCTGGTTGCATTCTTGGAGACAGGCTTGA
>NW_024465589.1:0-3931 GCF_017591425.1 Ochotona curzoniae | reverse complement strand
CGGCCACACGTGGGGGTCCAGCCTCCCCGAAGCAGCCTTCCGAATGGACGTGAAGGCTGCTGGTTGCATTCCGGGAGACAGGCTTGATCTGGCTTGAGGACCCCGGCCGACATCTGCCTGGGGTCACGTCCCTTTGCGCCGGCCCAGCCCCTCTTTCTGGCCCAGGCTTGGGTCTAGCCACGCACCTAGAGCCACTGGTCCAGGGGTCGGTTCGCTGTACCTGGGTTACCACGCTAGGCCCGGAAAGGGCCACACGTGGGGGGTCCAGCCTCCCCGAAGCAGCCTTCCAATTGGGCGTGAAGGCTGCTGGTTGCATTCTTGGAGACAGGCTTGATCGGGCTTGAGGACCCTGGACGAATCTTCTGGGGGTCACGTCCCCTTGCGCTGGCCCCGCCCCTCTTCCTGGCCAGGGCTTGGGTCTAGCCACGCCCCTAGCGCCACTGGCCCAGTGGTTGGGTCGCTGTACCTGTGTTACCACGCTAGGCCCAAAAAGGGCCACACGTGGGGTCCAGCCTCCCCGAAGCAGCCTTCCGAGTGGTCGTGAAGGCTGCTGGTTGCATTCTTGGAGACAGGCTTGATCGGGCTTGAAGACCCCAGCCGATATCTGCCGGGGGTCACGTCCCCTTGCGCCGGCCCCGCCTCTCTTCCTGGCCCGGGCTTGGGTCTAGCCCCGCACCTAGCGCCACTGGCCCGTGTGTCGGGTCGCTGTACCTGGGTTACCATGCTAGGCCCGGAAACGGCCACACGTGGGGGTCCAGCCTCCCCGAAGCAGCCTTCCGAATGGACGTGAAGGCTGTTGGTTGCATTCCGGGAGACAGGCTTGATCTGGCTTGAGGACCCCGGCCGACATCTGCCTGGGGTCACGTCCCTTTGCGCCGGCCCCGCCCCTCTTTCTGGCCCAGGCTTGGGTCTAGCCACGCACCTAGAGCCACTGGACCAGGGGTCGGGTCGCTGTACCTGGGTTACCACGCTAGGCCCGGAAAGGGCCACACGTGGGGGGTCCAGCCTCCCCGAAGCAGCCTTCCAATTGGGCGTGAAGGCTGCTGGTTGCATTCTTGGAGACAGGCTTGATCGGGCTTGAGGACCCTGGCCGAATCTTCTGGGGGTCACGTCCCCTTGCGCTGGCCCCGCCCCTCTTTCCTGGCCAGGGCTTGGGTCTAGCCACGCCCCTAGCGCCACTGGCCCAGTGGTTGGGTCGCTGTACCTGTGTTACCACGCTAGGCCCAAAAAGGGCCACACATGGGGTCCAGCCTCCCCGAAGCAGCCTTCTGAGTGGTCGTGAAGGCTGCTGGTTGCATTCTTGGAGACAGGCTTGATCTGGCTTGAGGACCAAGGCCGACATCTGCTGGGGGTCATGTCCCCGCGCGCCGGCCCCGCCCATCTTCCCGGCCGGGGCTTGGGTCTAGCCACGCCCCTAGCGCCACTGGCCCGTGTTGGGTTGCTGTACCTGGGTTACCACGCTAGGCCCGAAAAGGGCCACACGTGGGGGTCCAGCCTCCCCGAAGCAGGCTTCCAAGTGGGCGTGAGGGCTTCTGGTTGCATTCTTGGAGAGAGACTTGATCGTGCTTGAGGACCCCATCCGCCATCTGCAGGGGGTCACGTCCCCTTGCGCCGGCCCCGCCTCTCTTCCTGGCCAGGGCTTGGGTCTAGCCACGCACCTAGCGCCACTGGTTCAGGGGTCGGGTCGCTGTACCTGGGTTACCATGCTAGGCCCAGAAACGGCCACACGTGGGGGTCCAGCCTCCCCGAAGCAGCCTTCCGAATGGACGTGAAGGCTGCTGGTTGCATTCTTGGAGACAGGCTTGATCGGGCTTGAGGAACCTGGCCGCCATCTTCTGGGGGTCACTTCCCCTTGCGCCGGCCACGCCCCTCTTTCCGGCCCGGGCTTGGGTCTAGCCACGCCCCTAGCGCCACTCGTCCAGGCGTCGGGTCGCTGTACCTGGGTTACCACGCTAGGCCCGAAAAGGGCCAATCGTTTGGGTCCAGCCTCCCTGAAGCAGCCTTCCAAGTGGGCGTGAAGGCTGCTGGATGCATTCTGGGAGACAGGCTTGATCGGGCTTGAGGACCCCGGCTGCGATTTACCGGCGGTCACGTCCCCTTTCGCCGGCCCCGCCCCTCTTCCCGGCCAGGGCTTGGGTCTAGCCACGGCCCTAGCGCCACTGGTCCAGGGGTCGGGTCGCTGTACCTGGGTTACCACGCTAGTCTCGAAAAGGGTCACACGTGGGGGTCCAGCCTCCCCGAAGCAGCCTTCCGAGTGGCGTGAAGGCTGCTGGTTGCATTCTTGGAGACAGGCTTGATCATGCTTGAGGACCCCAGCTGCGATTTACCGGGGGTCATGTCCCCTTGCTACGGCCCCGCCCCTCTTCCCGGCCCAGCTTGGGTCTAGCAACGCCCCTAGCGCCACTAGCCTGGAGGTCGGGTCGCTGTACCTGTGTTACCACGCTAGGCCCGAAAAGGGCCACACGTGGGGGTCCAGCCTCCCCGAAGCAGCCTTCCAAGTGGGCGTGAAGGCTGCTGGTTGCATTCTTGAAGACAGGCTTGATCTGGCTTGAGGAACCCGGCCGCCATCAGCAGGGGGTCATGTCCCCTTGCGCCGGCCCCGCCCCTCTTCCTGGCCCAGGCTTGTGTCTAGCCACGGACCTAGTGCCACTGGCCCGGGGGTCGGGTCGCTGTACCTGTGTTACCACGCTAGGCCCGAAAAGGGCCACACGTGGGGGTCCAGCCTTCCTGAAGCAGCCTTCTGAGTGGGCGTGAAGGCTGCTGGTTGCATTCCAGGAGACAGGCTTGATCTGGCTTGAGGACCCTGGCCGCCATCTGCTGGGGGTCACGTCCCCTTGCCACGGCCCCGCCCCTCTTCCCGGCCAGGGCTTGGGTCTAGCCACGGCCCTAGTGCCACTGGACCGGGGGTCGGGTCGCTGTACCTGGGTTACCACGCTAGGCCCGAAAAGGGCCACACGTGGGGGTCCATCCTCCCCAAAGCAGCCTTCCGAGTGGGCGTGAAGGCTGCTGGTTGCATTCTTGGAGACAGGCTTGATCGGGCTTGAGGACCCCGGCTGCGATTTACCCTCGGTCACGTCCCCTTTCGCCGGCCCCGCCCCTCTTCCCGACCCGGGCTTGGGTCTAGCCACGGCCCTAGCGCCACTGGTCCAGGGGTCGGGTCGCTGTACCTGTGTTACCACGCGAGGTCCGGGAAAGCGCCACAGGTGGGGGTCCAGCCTCCTCGAAGCAGCCTTCCGAGTGGGCGTGAAGGCTGCTGGTTGCATTCTTGGAGACAGGCTTGATGTGGCTTGAGGACACAGGCCGCCATCTGCTGGGGGTCATGTCCCTGCGCGCCGGCCCCACTCCTCTTCCCGGCCCAGGCGTGGGTCTAGCCACGCCCCCAAGCGCCACTCGTCCAGGGGTCGGGTCGCTGTACCTGGGTTACCACGCTAGGCCCGGAAAGGGCCACACGTGGGGGTCCAGCCTCCCCGAAGCAGCCTTCTGAGTGGGCGTTAAGGCTGCTGGATGCATTCTGGGAGACAGGATTGATCGGGTTTGAGGACCCAGGCCGCCATCTGCAGGGGGTCACGTCCCCTTTCGCCGGCCCCGCCCCTCTTCCCGGCCCGGGCTTGGGTCTAGCCACGCCCCGAGCGCCACTGGCCCGGGGGTCAGGTCTCTGTACCTGGGTTACAACGCTAGCCCCGTATAGGGCCACACGTGGGGGTCCAGTCTCTCCGAGGCATCCTTCCAAGTGGGCGTGAAGGCTGCTGGTTGCATTCTTGGAGACAGCCTTGATCGGGCTTCAGGACCCCGGCTGCGATTTACCGGCGGTCACGTTCCCTTGCGCCGGCCCCGCCCCTCTTCCCGGCCCGGGCTTGGGTCTAGCCCCGCACCTAGCGCCACTGGCCCAGTGGTTGGGTCGCTGTACCTGGGTTACCATGCTAGGCCCGGA
>NW_024465588.1:0-73440 GCF_017591425.1 Ochotona curzoniae | reverse complement strand
TCCCCGAAGCAGCCTTCTGAGTGGGCGTGAAGGCTGCTGGTTGCATTCTGGGAGACAGGCTTGATCGGGCTTGAGGACCCAGGCCGCCATCTCCTGGGGGTCACGTCCCCTTGCGCCGGCCACGCCCCTCTTCCCGGCCCGGGCTTGGGTCTAGCCACGCCCCTAGGGCCACTGGCCGGGGGTCGGGTCGCTGTACCTGGGCTACCACGCTAGGCCCGAAAAGGGCCACACGTGGGGGTCCAGCCTCCCCGAAGCAGCCTTCTGAGTGGGCGTGAAGGCTGCTGGTTGCATTCCAGGAGACAGGCTTGATCGGGCTTGAGGACCCCGGCCGCCATCTTCTGGGGGTCACATCCCCTTGCGCCGGCCCCACCCCTCTTCCCGGCCCGGGCTTGGGTCTAGCCACGCCCCTAGTGGCACTGGAACGGGGGTCGGGTCACTGTACCTGGTTTACCACGCTAGGCCCGAAAAGAGCCACACGTGGGGGTCCAGCCTCCCCGAAGCAGCCTTCCAAGTGGGCATGAAGGCTGCTGGTTGCATTCTGGGAGACAGGCTTGATCGGGCTTGAGCACCCCGGCCGCCATCTGCTGGGGGTCACGTCCCCTTGCGCCGGCCCCACCCCTCTTCCAGGCCCAGGCTTGGGTCCAGCCACGCCCCTAGCGCCACCTGCCAGGGGTCGGTTCACTGTACCTGGGTTACCACGCTAGGCCCGAAAAGGGCCACGCCTGGGGGGTCCAGCCCTTCCAAGTGGGCGTGAAGGCTGCTGGTTGCATTCCAGGAGACAGGCTTGATCTGGCTTGAGGACCCCGGCCGCCATCTGCAGGCGGTCACGTCCCCGAGCGCTGGCCCCGTTCCTCTTCCCGGCCCGAGCTTGGGGATAGCCACGCCACTAGCGCCACCTGCAGGGGGTCGGGTCACTGTACCTGGGTTACCACGCTAGGCCCGAAGAGGGCCACGCGTGGGGGGTTGAGCCTCCCCGAAGCAGCGTTCTGAGTGGGCGTGAAGGCTGCTGGTTGCATTCCAGGAGACAGGCTTGATCGGGCTTGAGGACCCTGGCCGCCATCTGCAGGCCTGGGGTCACGTCTGCTTGCGCCGGCCCCGCCCCTCATCCCTCCCGGGCTTGGGTCTAGCCAGGGCACTAGCGCCACCTGCCGGGGGTCGGGTCGCTGTACCTGGGTTACCACGCTAGGCCCGAAAAGGGCCACGTGTGCGAGGTCCAGCCTCCCCAATGAGCATTCCGAGTGGGCGTGAAGTCTGCTGGTTGCATTCTGGGAGACAGGCTTGATCTGGCTTGAGGACCCCGGCCGCCATCTGCCGGGGTTCTCGTCCCCTTGCGCCGGCCTTGCCCCTCTTCCCTCCCGAGTTTGTGTCTAGCCACGCCCCTAGCGCAATCAGCCATGGGGTCGGGTTGCTGTACCTGGGTTACCACGCTACGCCCGAAAAGGGCCACGCGTGGAGGGTCCAGCCTCCCCGAAGCAGCCTTCTGAGTGGGCGTGAAGGCTGCTGGTTGCATTCCGGGAGACAGGCTTGATCGGGGATGAGGACCCCGGCCGCCATCTGCTGGGGGTCACGTCCCATTGCGCCGGCCCCGCACCTCTCCCGGCCCAGGCTTGGGTCTAGCCACGCCCCGAGCGCCACTGGCCCGGGGGTCAGGTCTCTATACCTGGGTTACAAGGTTAGCCCCGTATAGGGCCACACGTGTGGGTCAAGTCTCTCCGAAGCAGCCTTCTGAGAGGGAGAGAAGGCTGCTGGTTGCATTCCGGGAGACAGCCTTCATCGGGCTTGAGGACCCAGGCCGCCATCTGCTGGGGGTCACGTCCCCTTGCGCCGGCCCCGCCCCTCTTCCCGGCCCAGGCTTGTGTCTAGCCACGACCCTAGCACCACTGGCCCGGGGGTCGGGTCACTGTACCTGGGTTACCATGCTAGGCCCGAAAAGTGCCACGCGTAGTGGGTTCAGCCTCCCCGAAGCAGCCTTCCAAGTGGGCGTGAAGGCTGCTGGTTGCATTCTGGGAGACAGGCTTGATCGGGTTTGAGGACCCCGGCCGCCATCTGCTGGGGTCATGTCCCCTTGCGCCGGCCCCGCCCCTCTTCCTGGCCCAGGCTTGTGTCTAGCCACGCCCCTAGCACCACCTTCCAGGGGTCGGGTCACTGTACCTGGGTTACCACGCTAGGCCTGAAAAGGGCCACGCATGGGGGGTCCAGCCCTTCCAAGTGGGCGTGAAGGCTGCTGGTTGCATTCTTGGAGACAGGCTTGATCGGGCTTGAGGACCCCGGCCATCTTCTGCTGGGGGTCATGTACCCGCGCACTGGCCCCGCTCCTCTTTCCGGCCCGAGTTTGGTTCTAGCCACGCCACTTGCACCACCTGCAGAGGGTCGGGTCGCTGTACCTGGGTTACCATGCTAGGCCTGAAAAGGGCCACGCATGGGGGTCCAGCCTCCCCGAAGCAGCCTTCTGAGTGGGAGAGAAGGCTGCTGGTTGCATTCCGGGAGACAGGCTTGATCGGGCTTGAGCACCCCGGCCACCATCTTCTGGGGGTCACGTCCCCTTGCGCCAGCCCCGCCCCTCATCCCGACCCAAGCTTGTGTCTAGCCACACCCCTAGCGAAACCTGCCCGTGGGTCAGGTCGCGGTCCCTGGCTATCACGCGATGCCCAAAAAGGGCCACACGTGGGGTTCCAGCCTCCCCGAAGCAGGCTTCTGAGTGGGCGTAAAGGCTGCTGGTTGCATTCCGGGAGACAGGCTTGATTGGGCTTGAGGACCCCGGCCGCCATCTGCTGGGGGTCACGTCCCCTTGCGCCGGCCCCGCCCCTCTTCCCGGCCCGAGTTTGGGTCTAGCCACGCCACTAGCGCCACCTTCAGGGGGTCGGGTCGCTGTACCTGGGTTACCACGCTAGGCCCGAAAAGGGCTACACGTGTAGGGTCCAGCCTCCCCAAAGCAACCTTCCAAGTGGGCGTGAAGGCTGCTGGTTGCATTCTTGGAGACAGGCTTGATCGGGCTTCAGGACCCCGGCCGCCATCTGCTGGGGGTCACGTCCCCTTGCAACGGCCCCGCCCGTCTTCCCGGCCCAGGCTTAGGTCTAGCCACGCCCCTAGCGCCACTGGCCCGGGGGTCGGGTCGCTGTACCTGGGTTACCACGCTGGTCCCGAAAAGGGCCACGCGTGGGGTGTCCAGCCTCTCCGAGGCAGCCTTCTGAGTGGGAGAGACGGCTGTGGGTTGCATTCCAGGAGACAGGCTTGATCAAGCTTGAGGACCCAGGCCGCCATCTGCCGGGGTTCTCGTCCCCTTGCGCCGGCCTTGACCCTCTTCCCTCCCGAGTTTGTGCCTACCCACGACCCTAGCACCACCGGCCCGTGGGTCGGGTCGCTGTACCTGGGCTACCACGCTAGGCCCGAAAAGGGCCACGCATGGGGCTCCAGCCTCTCCGAGGCAGCCTTCTGAGTGGGAGAGACGGCTGTGGGTTGCATTCCAGGAGACAGGCTTGATCAAGCTTGAGGACCCAGGCCGCCATCTGCCGGGGTTCTCGTCCCCTTGCGCCGGCCTTGACCCTCTTCCCTCCCGAGTTTGTGCCTACCCACGACCCTAGCACCACCGGCCCGTGGGTCGGGTCGCTGTACCTGGGCTACCACGCTAGGCCCGAAAAGGGCCACGCATGGGGCTCCAGCCTCCCCGAAGCAGCCTTCTGAGTGGGCGTGAAGGCTGCTGGTTTCATTCCAAGAGACAGGCTTTCTTGGGCTTGAGGACCTCGGCCGCCATCTGCTGGGGGTCACGTCCCCTTGCGCCGGCCCCACTCCTCTTCCCGTCCCAGGCTTGGGTCTAGCCACGCCCCTAGTGCCACTGGAACGGGGGTCGGGTCACTGTACCTGGTTTACCACGCTAGGCCCAAAAAGTGCCACACGTGGTTGGTCCAGCCTCCCCGAAGCAGCATTCTCAGTGGGCGTGAAGGCTGCTGGTTGCTTTCTGGGAGACAGGCTTGATCTGGCTTGAGGACCCCGGCCGCCATCTGCTGGGGGTCACGTCCCCTTGCGCCGGCCCCACCCCTCTTCCCGGCCCAGGCTTGGGTCTAGCCACACCCCTAGCGCCACTGGCCCGGGTGTCATGTCTCTGTACCTGAGTTACCACGCTAGGCCCGAAAAGGGCCACACGTGTGGGTCCAGTCTCTCCGAGGCAGCCTTCTGAGTGGGAGAGAAGGCTGCTGGTTGCATTCCGGGAGACAGGCTTGATCGGGCTTGAGGACCCCGGCCGCCATCTGCTGGGGGTCACGTGCCCGTGCGCCGGCCCCGCCCCTCTTCCCTCCCGGGCTTAGGTCTAGCCACGCCCCTAGCGCCACCTGCCAGGGGGTTGGGTCGCTGTACCTGGGTTACCACGCTAGGCCCGAAAAGGGCCACGCGTGGGGGGTCGAGCCTCCCCAAAGCAGCCTTCTGAGTGGGCGTGAAGGCTGCTGGTTGCATTCCGGGAGACAGGCTTGATCGGGCTTGAGCACCCCAGCCACCATCTGCTGAGGGTCACGTCCCCTTGCGCCGGCCCCACCCCTCTTCCCGGCCTGGGCTTGGGTCTAGCCACGCCCCTAGCACCACTGGCCCGGGTGTCGGGTCACTGTACCTGGGTTACCACACTAGGCCCGGAAAAGGCCACACGTGGGGGTCCAGCCTCCCCGAAGCAGCCTTCCTAGTAGGCGTGAAGGCTGCTGGTTGCATTCCGGGAGACAGGCTTGATCTGGCTTGAGTACCCCGGCCGCCATCTGCTGGGGGTCACGTCCCCTTGCGCCTGCCCCGCCCCTCATCCCGGCCCGGGCTTGGGTCTAGCCACGGCACTAGGGCCACCAGCCTTGGGGTCGGGTCACTGTACCTAGGTTACCACGCTAGGCCCGAAAAGGGCCACAAGTGGGGGTCCAGCCTCCCCGAAGCAGCCTTCCAAGTGGGCGTGAAGGCTGCTGGTTGTTTTCTTGGTGACAGGCTTGATCGGGCTTGAGGACACTGGCCGCCATCTTCTGGGGGTCACGTCCCGTTGCGCCGGCCCAGCCCCTCTTCCCGGCCCGGGCTTGGGTCTAGCCACGCCCCTAGCGCCACTGGCCGGGGGTCGGGTCACTGTACCTGGGTTACCACGCTAGGCCCGAAAAGGGCTACGCGTGGGGGGTCCAGCCTCCCTGAAGCAGCATTCTGAGTGAGCGTGAAGGCTGCTGGTTGAATTCCAGGAGACAGGCTTGATCGGGCTTGAGGACCCCGGCAGCCATCTGCAGGGGTCACGTCCCCTTTCGCCAGCCCCACCCCTCTTCCCGGCCCGGGCTTCGGTCTAGCCACGGCCCTAGCGCCACTGGTCCAGGGGATTGGGTCGCTGTACCTGGGTTACCATTCTAGGCCTAAACAGGGCCAAACGTGGGGGTCCAGCCTCCCCGAAGCAGCCTTCCAAGTGGGCGTGAAGGCTGCTGGTTGCATTCCATTGGACAGGCTTGATCGGGCTTGAGGACCCTGGCCGCCATCTGCAGGGGGTCACGTCCCCTTGCGTCTGCCCCGCCCCTCTTCCCGGCCCGGGCTTGGGTCTAGCCACGCCCCTAGCGCCACTGGCCCGTGGGTCGGGTTGCTGTACCTGGGTTACCACGCTAGGCCTGAAAAGGGCTACACGTGGGGGTCCAGCCTCCCCGAAGCAGCCTTCCTAGTGTGCGTAAAGGCTGCTGGTAGCATTCGGGGAGACAGGCTTGATTAGGCTTGAGGACCCCGGCCACCATCTGCTGGGGGTCACGTCCCCTTGTGCCGGCCCCGCCCCTCTTCCCAGCCCGGGCTTGGGTCTTGCCACGCACCTAGCGCCACCTGCCCGTGGGTCGGGTCGCTGTACCTGGGTTACCACGCTAGGCCCGGAAAGGGCCACACGTGGGGGTCCAGCCTCCCCGAAGCAGCCTTCCAAGTGGGCGTGAAGGCTGCTGGTTGCATTCCGGGAGACAGGCTTGATCGGGCTTGAGGACCCTGGCCGCCATCTTCAAGGGGTCACGTCCCCTTGCGCTGGCCCCGCCCCTCTGCCTGGCCCGGGCTTTGGTCTAGCCACGCCCCTAGCGCCACTTGCCGGGGGGTCAGGTCACTGTACCTGGGTTACCACGCTAGGCCCGAAAAGGGCCACGCATGGGGGGTCCAGCCTCCCCGAAGCAGCCTTCCAAGTGGGCGTGAAGGCTGCTGGTTGCATTCTGGGAGACAGGCTTGATCTGGCTTGAGGACCCCGGCCGCCATCTGCTGGGGGTCACGTCCCCTTGCGCCGGCCCCGCCCCTCTTCCCTCCCGGGCTTGGGTCTAGCCAGGCCACTAGCGCCACCTGCCGGGGGTCGGGTCGCTGTACCTGTGTTACCACGCTAGGCCCGAAAAGGGCCACGTGTACGGGGTCCAGACTCCCCGAAGCAGCCTTCCGAGTGGGCGTGAAGGCTGCTGGTTGCATTCTGATAGACAGGCTTGATCTGGCTTGAGGACCCCGGCCGCCATCTGCCAGGGTTCTCGTCCCCTTGCGCCGGCCTTGCCCCTCTTCCCTCCCGAGTTTGTGTCTAGCCACGCCCCAAGGGCCACTGGCCGGGGGTCGGGTCGCTGTACCTGGGCTACTACGCTAGTCCCGAAAAGGGCCACGCGTGGGTGGTCCAGCCTCCCCGAAGCAGCCTTCCAAGTGGGCGTGAAGGCTGCTGGTTGCATTCTTGGAGACAGGCTTGATCTGGCTTGAGGACCCAGGCCGCCATCTCCAGGAGGTCACGTCCCCTTGCGCCGGCCACGCCCCTCTTCCCGGCCCGGGCTTCGGTCTAGCCACGCCCCTAGGGCCACTGGCCTGGGGTCGGGTCACTGTACCTGGGTTACCACGCTAGGCCCGGAAAGGGCCACACGTGGGGGTCCAGCCTCCCCGAAGCAGCCTTCCAAGTGGGCGTGAAGGCTGCTGGTTGCATTCTTGGAGACAGGCTTGATCTGGCTTGAGGACCCAGGCCGCCATCTCCAGGAGGTCACGTCCCCTTGCGCCGGCCACGCCCCTCTTCCCGGCCCGGGCTTCGGTCTAGCCACGCCCCTAGGGCCACTGGCCTGGGGTCGGGTCACTGTACCTGGGTTACCACGCTAGGCCCGAAAAGGGCCACACGTGGGGTTCCAGCCTCCCCGAAGCAGCCTTCTGAGTGGGCGTGAAGGCTGCTGGTTGCATTCTTGGAGACAGGCTTGATCTGGCTTGAGGACCCCGGCCGCCATCTGCAGGGGGTCACATCCCCTTTCGCCGGCCCCGCCCCTCTTCCCGGCCCGGGCTTGGGTCTAGCCACGCCCCTAGGGCCACTGGCCCGGGGGTCGGGTTGCTGTACCTGGGTTACCACGCTAGGCCCGAAAAGGCCACACGTGGGCGTACAGCCTCCCCAAAGCAGCATTCCGAGGAGGCGTAAAGGCTGCTGGTTGCATTCCGGGAGACAGGCTTGATCGGGCTTGAGGACCCCGGCCGCCACCTGCTGGGGGTCACTTCCCCTGCGCCGGCCACGCCCCTCTTCCCGGCCCGGGCTTGGGTCTAGCCATGCCCCTAGCGCCACTGGCCCGGGGGTTCGGGTCGCTTTAACTGAGTTACCATGCTAGGCCCGGAAAGGGCCACACGTGGGGGTCAATCCTCCCCGAAGCACCCTTCCAAGTGGGCGTGAAGGCTGCTGGTTGCATTCTTGGAGACAGGCTTGATTAGGCTTGAGGACACTTGCCGCCATCTGCAGGGGGTCACGTCCACTGGGGCCGGCCCCACCCCTCTTCCTGGCCCGGGCTTGGGTCTAGCCACGCCCCTAGCGCCACCTGCCCGTGGGTCGGGTTGCTGTACCTGGGTTACCACGCTAGGCCCAAAAAGGGCCACACGTGGGGGTCCAGCCTCCCCGAAGAAGCCTTCCTAGTGGGCGTGAAGGCTGCTGGTTGCATTCCGGGAGACAGGCTTCATCTGTCTTGAGGACCCCGGCCGCCATCTGCTGGGGGTCACATCCCCTTGCGCCGGCCCCACCCCTCTTCCCGTCCCGGGCTTGGGTCTAGCCACGCCGGGAGCGCCACCAGTCCAGGGGTCGGGTCACTGTACCTGGGTTACCACGCTAGGCCCAAAAAGGGCCACACGTGCTGGTCCAGCCTCCCCGAAGTAGCCTTCCCAGTGAGCGTGAAGGCTGCTGGTTGAATTCCAGGAGACAGGCTTGATCGGGCTTGAGGACCCCGGCCGCCATCTTCTGGGGGTCACGTCCCCTTGCGCCGGCCCAGCCCCTCTTCCCGGCCCGGGCTTGGGTCTAGCCACGCCCCTAGCGCCACTGGCCGGGGGTCGGGTCACTGTACCTGGGTTACCACGCTAGGCCTGAAAAGGGCTACGCGTGGGGCGTCCAGCCTCCGTGAAGCAGCATTCTGAGTGAGCGTGAAGGCTGCTGGTTGCATCCAGGAAGACAGGCTTGATCGGGCTTGAGGACCCCGGCAGCCATCTGCAGGGGGTCACGTCCCCTTTCGCCAGCCCCACCCCTCTTCCCGGCCCGGGCTTCGGTCTAGCCACGCCCCTAGTGCCACTGGAACGGGGGTCGGGTCACTGTACCTGGTTTACCACGCTAGGCCCGAAAAGGGCCACACGTGGGGGTCCAGCCTCCCGAAGCAGCCTTCCAAGTGGGCGTGAAGGCTGCTGGTTGCATTCCGGGAGACAGGCTTGATCTGGCTTGAGGACCCTAGCCACCATCTGCTGGTGGTCACGTAACATCTTGCGCCGGCCCCGCCCCTCTTCCCGGCCCGGGCTTGGGTCTAGCCACGCCCCTAGTGCCACTGGAACGGGGGTCGGGTCACTGTACCTGGTTTACCACGCTAGGCCCAAAAAGTGCCACACGTGGTTGGTCCAGCCTCCCCGAAGCAGCATTCTCAGTGGGCGTGAAGGCTGCTGGTTGCTTTCTGGGAGACAGGCTTGATCTGGCTTGAGGACCCCGGCCGCCATCTGCTGGGGGTCACGTCCCCTTGCGCCGGCCCCACCCCTCTTCCCGGCCCAGGCTTGGGTCTAGCCACACCCCTAGCGCCACTGGCCCAGGTGTCATGTCTCTGTACCTGGGTTACCACGCTAGGCCCGAAAAGGGCCACACGTGTGGGTCCAGTCTCTCCGAGGCAGCCTTCTGAGTGGGAGAGAAGGCTGCTGGTTGCATTCCGGGAGACAGGCTTGATCGGGCTTGAGGACCCCGGCCGCCATCTGCTGGGGGTCACGTGCCCGTGCGCCGGCCCCGCCCCTCTTCCCTCCCGGGCTTAGGTCTAGCCACGCCCCTAGCGCCACCTGCCAGGGGGTTGGGTCGCTGTACCTGGGTTACCACGCTAGGCCCGAAAAGGGCCACACGTGGGGGGTCGAGCCTCCCCAAAGCAGCCTTCTGAGTGGGCGTGAAGGCTGCTGGTTGCATTCCGGGAGACAGGCTTGATCGGGCTTGAGCACCCCAGCCACCATCTGCTGAGGGTCACGTCCCCTTGCGCCGGCCTTGCCCCTCTTCCCGGCCTGGGCTTGGGTCTAGCCACGCCCCTAGCACCACTGGCCCGGGTGTCGGGTCACTGTACCTGGGTTACCACACTAGGCCCGGAAAAGGCCACACGTGGGGGTCCAGCCTCCCCGAAGCAGCCTTCTGAGTGGGCGTGAAGGCTGCTGGTTGCATTCTGATAGACAGGCTTGATCTGGCTTGAGGACCCCGGCCGCCATCTGCCAGGGTTCTCGTCCCCTTGCGCCGGCCTTGCCCCTCTTCCCTCCCGAGTTTGTGTCTAGCCACGCCCCAAGGGCCACTGGCCCGGGGGTCGGGTCGCTGTACCTGGGCTACTACGCTAGTCCCGAAAAGGGCCACGCGTGGGTGGTCCAGCCTCCCCGAAGCAGCATTCTCAGTGGGCGTGAAGGCTGCTGGTTGCATTCCGGGAGACAGGCTTGATCGGGCTTGAGGACCCCGGCCGCCACCTGCTGGGGGTCACTTCCCCTGCGCCGGCCACGCCCCTCTTCCCGGCCCGGGCTTGGGTCTAGCCATGCCCCTAGCGCCACTGGCCCGGGGGTTCGGGTCGCTGTAACTGGGTTACCACGCTAGGCCCGGAAAGGGCCACACGTGGGGGTCCAGTCCTCCCCGAAGCACCCTTCCAAGTGGGCGTGAAGGCTGCTGGTTGCATTCCTGGAGACAGGCTTGATCTGGCTTGAGGACACTTGCCGCCATCTGCTGGGGTCACGTCCCGTGGGCCGGCCCCACCCCTCTTCCTGGCCCGGGCTTGGGTCTAGCCACGCCCCTAGCGCCACCTGCCCGTGGGTCGGGTTGCTGTACCTGGGTTACCACGCTAGGCCCAAAAAGGGCCACACGTGGGGGGTCCAGCCTCCCCGAAGAAGCCTTCCTAGTGGGCGTGAAGGCTGCTGGTTGCATTCCGGGAGACAGGCTTCATCTGTCTTGAGGACCCCGGCCGCCATCTGCTGGGGGTCACATCCCCTTGCGCCGGCCCCACCCCTCTTCCCGTCCCGGGCTTGGGTCTAGCCACGCCGGGAGCGCCACCAGTCCAGGGGTCGGGTCACTGTACCTGGGTTACCACGCTAGGCCCAAAAAGGGCCACACGTGCTGGTCCAGCCTCCCCGAAGTAGCCTTCCCAGTGAGCGTGAAGGCTGCTGGTTGAATTCCAGGAGACAGGCTTGATCGGGCTTGAGGACCCCGGCCGCCATCTTCTGGGGGTCACGTCCCCTTGCGCCGGCCCAGCCCCTCTTCCCGGCCCGGGCTTGGGTCTAGCCACGCCCCTAGCGCCACTGGCCGGGGGTCGGGTCACTGTACCTGGGTTACCACGCTAGGCCTGAAAAGGGCTACGCGTGGGGCGTCCAGCCTCCGGAAGCAGCATTCTGAGTGAGCGTGAAGGCTGCTGGTTGCATCCAGGAAGACAGGCTTGATCGGGCTTGAGGACCCCGGCCGCCATCTGCTGGGGGTCACGTCCCCTTTCGCCAGCCCCACCCCTCTTCCCGGCCCGGGCTTCGGTCTAGCCACGCCCCTAGTGCCACTGGAACGGGGGTCGGGTCACTGTACCTGGTTTACCACGCTAGGCCCGAAAAGGGCCACACGTGGGGGTCCAGCCTCCCGAAGCAGCCTTCCAAGTGGGCGTGAAGGCTGCTGGTTGCATTCCGGGAGACAGGCTTGATCTGGCTTGAGGACCCTAGCCACCATCTGCTGGGGTCACGTAACATCTTGCGCCGGCCCCGCCCCTCTTCCCGGCCCGGGCTTGGGTCTAGCCACGCCCCTAGTGCCACTGGAACGGGGGTCGGGTCACTGTACCTGGGTTACCACGCTAGGCCCAAAAAGTGCCACACGTGGTGGTCCAGCCTCCCCGAAGCAGCATTCTCAGTGGGCGTGAAGGCTGCTGGTTGCTTTCTGGGAGACAGGCTTGATCTGGCTTGAGGACCCCGGCCGCCATCTGCTGGGGGTCACGTCCCCTTGCGCCGGCCCCACCCCTCTTCCCGGCCCAGGCTTGGGTCTAGCCACACCCCTAGCGCCACTGGCCCAGGTGTCAGGTCTCTGTACCTGGGTTACCACGCTAGGCCCGAAAAGGGCCACACGTGTGGGTCCAGTCTCTCCGAGGCAGCCTTCTGAGTGGGAGAGAAGGCTGCTGGTTGCATTCCGGGAGACAGGCTTGATCGGGCTTGAGGACCCCGGCCGCCATCTGCTGGGGGTCACGTGCCCGTGCGCCGGCCCCGCCCCTCTTCCCTCCCGGGCTTAGGTCTAGCCACGCCCCTAGCGCCACCTGCCAGGGGGTTGGGTCGCTGTACCTGGGTTACCACGCTAGGCCCGAAAAGGGCCACACGTGGGGGGTCGAGCCTCCCCAAAGCAGCCTTCTGAGTGGGCGTGAAGGCTGCTGGTTGCATTCCGGGAGACAGGCTTGATCGGGCTTGAGCACCCCAGCCACCATCTGCTGAGGGTCACGTCCCGTTGCGCCGGCCCTGCCCCTCTTCCCGGCCTGGGCTTGGGTCTAGCCACGCCCCTAGCACCACTGGCCCGGGTGTCGGGTCACTGTACCTGGGTTACCACACTAGGCCCGGAAAAGGGCCACACGTGGGGGGTCCAGCCTCCCCGAAGCAGCCTTCTGAGTGGGCGTGAAGGCTGCTGGTTGCATTCTGATAGACAGGCTTGATCTGGCTTGAGGACCCCGGCCGCCATCTGCCAGGGGTTCACGTCCCCTTTCGCCGGCTTGACCCTCTACCCTCCCGAGTTTGTGCCTACCCACGCCCCAAGGGCCACTGGCCCGGGGGTCGGGTCGCTGTACCTGGGCTACCACGCTAGTCCCGAAAAGGGCCACGCGTGGGTGGTCCAGCCTCCCCGAAGCAGCCTTCTCAGTGGGCGTGAAGGCTGCTGGTTGCATTCTGGGAGACAGGCTTGATCGGGCTTGAGGACCCCGGCCGCCATCTGCTGGTGTTCACGTGCCCGTGCGCCGGCCCCGCCCCTCTTCCCTCCCGGGCTTAGGTCTAGCCACGCCACTAGCGCCACCTGCCAGGGGTCGTGTTGCTGTACCTGGGTTACCACGCTAGGCCCGAAAAGGGCCACGTTGGGGGGTCCAGCCTCCCTGAAGCAGCCTTCTGAGTGGGCGTGAAGGCTGCTGGTTGCATTCTGGGAGACAGGCTTGATAGGGCTTGAGGAACCCGGCCGCCATCTGCTGGGGGTCACGTCCCCTTGCGCCGGCCCCACCCCTCTTCCCGGCCCAGGCTTGTGTCTATCCACGCCACTAGCGCCACTGGCCCGGGGGTCGGGTCCCTGTACCTGGGTTACCACGCTAGGCCCGAAAAGGGTCACGCATGGGGAGTCCAGCCTCCCCGAAGCAGCCTTCCGAGTGGGCGTGAAGGCTGCTGGTTTCATTCCAGGAGACAGGCTTTCTGGGCTTGAGGACCCCGGCTGCCATCTGCTGGGGGTCACGTCCCCATGCGACAGCCCCGCCCCTCTTCCCGGCCCAGGCTTGGGTCTAGCCACGCCCCTAGCGCCACTGGAACGGGGGTCGGGTCGCTGTACCTGGGTTACCACGCTGGTCCCGAAAAGGGCCACGTGTGGGGGGTCCAGCCTTCCCGAGGCAGCCTTCTTAGTGTGAGAGACGGCTGTGGTTGCATTCCAGGAGACAGGCTTGATCAAGCTTGAGGACCCTGGCCGCCATCTGCTGGGGGTCACGTCCCCTTGCCACGGCCCCGCCCCTCTTCCCGGCCAGGGCTTGAGTCTAGCCACGGCCCTAGTGCCACTGGAACGGGGGTCGGGTCGCTGTACCTGGGTTACCACGCTAGGCCCGAAAAGGGCCACACGTGGGGGGTCCAGCCTCCACGAAGCAGCCTTCCAAGTGGGCGTGAAGGCTGCTGGTTGCATCCAGGAAGACAGGCTTGATCGGGCTTGAGGACCCTGGCCGCCATCTACAGGGGTTCACGTCCCCGCTCACCAGCCCCGCCCCTTTTCCCGGCCCGGGCTTGGGTCTAGCCACGCCCCTAGAGCCACCAGTCTAGGGGTCGGGTCGCTGTACCTGGGTTACCACGCTAGGCCCGGAAAGGGCCACACGTGGGGGTCCAGCCTCCCCGAAGCAGCCTTCCGAGTGGGCGTGAAGGCTGCTGGTTGCATTCTGGGAGACAGGCTTGATCGGGCTTGAGGACCCCGGCCGCCATTTGCCAGGGGTCGCGTCCCCTTGCGCCGGCCCCGCCCCTCTTCCCGGCCCAGGCTTGGGTCTAGCCACGCCCCTAGCGCCACTGGTCCAGGGGTCGGGTCGCTGTACTTGGGTTACCACGCGAGGTCCGAAAAGCGACACACGTGGGGGTCCAGCCTCCTCGAAGCAGCCTTCCGAGTGGGCGTGAAGGCTGCTGGTTGCATTCTTGGAGACAGGCTTGATCTGGCTTGAGGACCCCGGCCGCCATCTGCCGGGGGTCGTGTCCCCGCGCGCCGGACCCGCCCCTCTTCCCGGCCCAGGCTTGGGTCTAGCCACGCCCCTAGCGCCACCTGCTGGGGGTCCTATCGCTGTACCTGGGTTACCACGCTAGGCCCGGAAAGGGCCACACGTGGGGGTCCAGCCTCCCCGAAGCAGCCTTCTGAGTGGGCGTTAAGGCTGCTGGATGCATTCTGGGAGACAGGCTTGATCGGGCTTGAGGACCCCGGCTGCGATTTACCGGCAGTCACGTCCCCTTTCGCCGGCCCCGCCGCTCTTCCCGCCCAGGCTTGGGTCTAGCCACGGCCCTAGCACCACTGGCCCAGTGGTTGGGTCACTGTACCTGGGTTACCACGCTAGGCCCGAAAAGGGCCACACGTGGGGGTCCAGCCTCCCCGAAGCAGCCTTCCAAGTGGGCGTGAAGGCTGCTGGTTGCATTCTTGGAGACAGGCTTGATCGGGCTTGAGGACCCCAGCCGATATCTGCCGGGGGTCACGTCCCCTTGCGCCGGCCCCGCCCTCTCTTCCTGGCCCGGGCTTGGGTCTAGCCACGGCCCTAGTGCCACTGGAACGGGGGTCGGGTCGCTGTACCTGGGTTACCATGCTAGGCCCGGAAACGGCCACAAGTGGGGGTCCAGCCTCCCCGAAGCAGCCTTACGAATGGACGTGAAGGCTGCTGGTTGCATTCCAGGAGACAGGCTTGATCTGGCTTGAGGACCCTGGCCGCCATCTGCTGGGGGTCACGTCCCCTTGCGCCGGCCCCGCCCCTCTTCCCGGCCCAGGCTTGGGTCTAGCAACGCCCCTAGCGCCACTAGGCCGGAGGTCGGGTCGCTGTACCTGGGTTACCACGCTAGGCCCGAAAAGGGCCACACGTGGGGGGTCCAGCCTCCCCGAAGCAGCCTTCTGAGTGGGCGTGAAGGCTGCTGGTTGCATTCTGGGAGACAGGCTTGATGTGGCTTGAGGACCCAGGCCGCCATCTGCTGGGGGTCATGTCCCCGCTCACCGGCCCCACTCCTCTTCCCGGCCCAGGCTTGGGTCTAGCCACGCCCCTAGCGCCACTGGTCCAGTGGTCACGTCTCTGTACCTGGGTTACCACGCTAGGCCCGGAAAGGGCCACACGTGTGGGTCCAGCCTCCCCGAAGCAGCCTTCTGATTGGGCGTTAAGGCTGCTGGCTGCATTCTGGGAGACAGGATTGTTCGGGCTTGAGGACCCCGGCTGCAATCTGCCGGGGGTCACGTCCCCTTGCGCCGGCCCCACCCCTCTTCCGGCCCAGGCTTGGGTCTAGCCACGCCCCGAGCGCCACTGGCCCGGGGGTCAGGTCTCTGTACCTGGGTTACAACGCTAGCCCCGTAAAGGGCCACACGTGGGGGTCCAGTCTCTCCGAAGCAGCCTTCTGAGTGGGCGTGAAGGCTGCTGGTTGCATTCCAGAAGACAAGCTTGATCTGGCTTGAGGACCCCTGCCGCCATCTGCAGGGGGGCACGTCCCCTTGTACCGGCCCCACCCCTCTTAACGGCCCAGGCTTGGGTCTAGCCACGCCCCTAGAGCCACCTGTCCAGGGGTCGGGTCGCTGTACCTGGGTAACCACGCTAGGCCCGAAAAGGGCCACACGTGGGGGTACAGCCTTCCCGAAGCAGCCTTCTGAGTGGGCGTGAAGGCTGCTGGTTGCATTCTTGGAGACAGGCTTGATCTGGCTTGAGGACACTGGCCGCCATCTGCTGGGGGTCACGTCCCCTTGCCACGGCCCCGCCCCTCTTCCCGGCCAGGGCTTGGGTCTAGCCACGGCCCTAGTGCCACTGGAACGGGGGTCGGGTCGCTGTACCTGGGTTACAACGCTAGGCCCCAAAAGGACCACACGTGGGGGGTCCAGCCTCCCCGAAGCAGCCTTCCGAGTGGGCGTGAAGGCTGCTGGTTGCATCCAGGAAGACAGGCTTGATCGGGCTTGAGGACCCCGGCCGCCATCTACAGGGGTTCACGTCCCCGCTCACCAGCCCCGTCCCTTTTCCCGGCCCGGGCGTGGGTCTAGCCACGCCCCTAGAGCCACCAGTCCAGGGGTCGGGTCACTGTACCTGGGTTACCAGCTAGGCCCGGAAAGGGCCACACGTGCTGGTCCAGCCTCCCCGAAGCAGCCTTCTGAGTGGGCGTGAAGGCTGCTGGTTGCATTCTTGGAGACAGGCTTGATCGGGCTTGAGGACACTGGCCGCCATCTGCAGGGTGTCACGTCCCCTTGCGCCGACCCCGCCCCTCTTCCCGGCCCAGGCTTGGGTCTAGCCACGCCCCTAGAGCCACCAGTCCAGGGGTCGGGTCGCTGTACCTGGGTTACCATGCTAGGCCTGGAAATGGCCACACGTGGGGGTCCAGCCTCCCCGAAGCAGCCTTCCGAGTGGGCGTGAAGGCTGCTGGTTGCATTCTGGGAGACAGGCTTGATCGGGCTTGAGGACCCTGGCCGCCATCTTCTGGGGGTCACGTCCCCTTGCGCCGGCCCCGCCCCTCTTTCCGGCCCGGGCTTGGGTCTAGCCACGCCCCTAGCGCCACTCGTCCTGGAGTCGGGTCGCTGTACCTGGTTTACCACGCTAGGCCCGAAAAGGGCCAAACGTTTGGGTCCAGCCTCCCTGAAGCAGCCTTCCAAGTGGGCGTGAAGGCTGCTGGTTGCATTCTTGGAGACAGGCTTGATCTGGCTTGAGGACCCCGGCCGCCATCTGCTGGGGGTCATGTCCCCTTGCGCCGGCCCCGCCCATCTTCCCGGCCCGGGCTTGTGTCTAGCCACGCCCCTAGCGCCACCTGCCAGGGGGTCGGGTCGCTGTACCTGGGTTACCACGCTAGGCTCGAAAAGGGCCACTCGTGGGGGTCCAGCCTCCCCAAAGCAGCCTTCCGAGTGGGCGTGAAGGCTGCTGGTTGCATTCTTGGAGACAGGCTTGATCGTGCTTGAGGACCCCTCTGCGATTTACCGGGGGTCACGTCCCCTTAAGCCGGCCCCGCCCTTCTTCCCGGCCCAGGCTTGGGTCTAGCCACGCCCCTAGCGCCACTAGCCCGGAGATTGGGTCGCTGTACCTGGGTTACAGCGATAGGCCCGAAAAGGGCCACACGTGGGGGGTCCAGCCTCCCCGAAGCAGCCTTCCGAGTGGGCGTGAAGGCTGCTGGTTGCATTCTGGGAGACAGGCTTGATCGGGCTTGAGGACCCCGGCCTCCATTTGCCGGGGGTCACATCCCCTTGCGCCGGCCCCGCCCCTCTTCCCGGCCCAGGCTTGGGTCTAGCCACGCCCCTAGCGCCACTGGCACAGTGGTTGGGTCGCTGTACCTGTGTTACCACGCTAGGCCCAAAAAGGGCCACACGTGGGGTCCAGCCTCCCCGAAGCAGCCTTCCAAGTGGGCGTGAAGGCTGCTGGTTGCATTCCAGATACAGGCTTGATCGGGCTTGAGGACCCCGGCTGCAATCTGCCGGGGGTCACGTCTCCTTGCGCTGGCCCCGCCCTTCTTCGCGGCCCAGGCTTGGGTCTAGCCACGCCCCTAGCGCCGCCAGTCCAGGGGTCGGGTCGCTGTACCTGGGTTACCACGCTAGGCACGGAAAGGGCCACACGTGGGGGGTCCAGCCTCCACGAAGCAGCCTTCCGAGTGGGCGTGAAGGCTGCTGGTTGCATCCCGGAAGACAGGCTTGATTGGGCTTGAGGACCCAGGCCGCCATCTTCAGGGGTTCACGTACCCGCTCACCAGCCCCGCCCCTCTTCCCGGCCCGGGCTTGGGTCTAGCCACGCCCCTAGCGCCACTGGCCCAGTTGTTGGGTCGCTGTACCTGTGTTACCACGCTAGGCCAGGAAAGGGCCACACGTGGAGGTCCAGCCTCCCCGAAGCAGCCTTTCAAATGTGCGTGAAGGCTGCTGGTTGCTTTCCAGAAGACAGGCTTGATCGGGCTTGAGGACCCCGGCCGCCATCTGCAGGGGGTCATGTCCCCTTGCGCCGGCCCCGCCCCTTTTCCCAGCCCGGGCTTGTGTCTAGCCACGGCCCTAGTGCCACTGGTCCGGGGGTCGGGTCGCTGTACCTGTGTTACCACGCTAGGCCCGAAAAGGGCCACACGTGGGGGTCCAGCCTTCCCGAAGCAGCCTTCTGAGTGGCCGTGAAAGCTGCTGATTGCATTCCAGGATACAGGCTTGATCTGGCTTGAGGACCCTGGCCGCCATCTGCTGGGGGGCACGTCCCCTTGCCACGGCCCCGCCCCTCTTCCCGGCCAGGGCTTGGGTCTAGCCACGGCCCTAGTGCCAGTGGAACGGGGGTCGGGTCGCTGTACCTGGGTTACCACGCTAGGCCCGAAAAGGGCCACACGTGGGGGGTCCAGCCTCCACGAAGCAGCCTTCTGAGTGGGCGTGAAGGCTGCTGGTTGCATCCAGAAAGACAGGCTTGATCGGGCTTGAGGACCCCGGCCGCCATCTGCAGGGGTTCACGTCCCCGCTCACCAGCCCCGCCCCTCTTCCCGGCCCGGGCTTGGGTCTAGCCACGCCCCTAGCGCCACCTGCAGGGGGTCGGGTCGCTGTACCTGGGTTACCACGCTAGGCCCGGAAAGGGCCACACGTGCTGGTCCAGCCTCCCCGAAGCACCCTTCCAAGTGGGCGTGAAGGCTGCTGGTTGCATTCTTGGAGACAGGCTTGATCTGGCTTGAGGACACTGGCCGCCATCTTCTGGGGCTCACGTCCCCTTGCGCCGGCCCCGCCCCTCTTCCCGGCCCGGGCTTGGGTCTAGCCACGCCCCTAGTGCCACCAGCCTTGGGGTCGGGTCACTGTACCTGGGTTACCACGCTAGGCCCGAAAAGGTCCACACGTGGGGGTCCAGCCTCCCCGAAGCAGCCTTCCAAGTGGGCGTGAAGGCTGCTGGTTGCATTCTGGGAGACAGGCTTGATCGGGCTTGAGGACCCTGGCCGCCATCTGCTGGGGGTCACGTCCCCTTGCGACGGCCCCGCCCCTCTTCCCGGCCCGGGCTTGGGTCTAGCCACGCCCCTAGCGCCACTGGCCCGGAGGTCGGGTCGCTGTACCTGTGATACCACGCTAGGCCCAGAAAGGGACACACGTGGGGGTCCAGCATCCCCGAAGCAGCCTTCCAAGTGGGCGTGAAGGCTCCTGGTTGCATTCTTGGAGACAGGCTTGGTCTGGCTTGAGGACCCCGGCCGCCATCTGCTGGGGGTCATGTCACCGTGCGCCAGCCACGCCCCTCTTCCCGGCCCGGGCTTGGGTCTAGCCACGACCCTAGCCCCACCAGTCCAGGGGTCGTGTCACTGTACCTGGGTTACCACACTAGGCCCGAAAAGGGCCACACGTGGGGGTCCAGCCTCCCCGAAGCAGCCTTCCAAGTGGGCGTGAAGGCTGCTGGTTGCATTCCGGGAGACAGGCTTGATCGGGCTTGAGGACCCAGGCCGCCATCTCCAGGAGGTCACGTCTTCTTGCGCCGGCCAAGCCCCTCTTCCCGGCCCGGGCTTGGGTCTAACCACGGCCCTAGGGCCACTGGCCTGGGGTCGGGTCGCTGTACCTGGATTACCACGCTAGGCCCGAAAAGGGCCACACGTGGTGTTCCAGCCTCCCTGAAGCAGCCTTCTGAGTGGGCGTGAAGGCTGCTGGTTGCATTCCAGAAGACAGGCTTGATCTGGCTTGAGGACCCCGCCGCCATCTGCAGGGGGTCACGTCCCCTTGCGCCGGCCACGCCCCTCTTCCCGGCCCAGGCTTGGGTCTAGCCACGCCCCTAGCGCCAGTGGCCCGGTGGTTGGGTCGCTGTAACTGTGTTACCACCTTAGGCCCGAAAAGGGCCACACGTGGGGGTCCAGCCTCCCTGAAGCAGCCTTCCAAGTGGGCGTGAAGGCTGCTGGTTGCATTCTTGGAGACAGGCTTGATTGCGCTTGAGGACCCCAGCCGCCATCTGCTGCGGGTCACATCCCCTTGCGCCGGCCCCGCCCCTCTTCCCGGCCCTGGCTTGGGTCTAGCCACGGCCCTAGCGCCACCCGTCCATGGGTCGGGTCACTGTATCTGGGTTACCACACTAGGCCCGGAAAGGTCCACACGTGGGGGTCCAGCCTCCCCGAAGCAGCCTTCCAAGTGGGCGTGAAGGCTGCTGGTTGCATTCCGGGAGACAGGCTTGATCTGGCTTGAGGACCCCGGCTGCGATTTACCGGGGGTCATGTCCCCTTGCGCCGGCCCCGCCCCTCTTCCCGGCCCGGGCTTGGGTCTAGCCACGCCCTTAGCACCACTGGCCCGGTGGTTGGGTCACTGTACCTGGGTTACCACGCTAGGCCCGAAAAGGTCCACACGTGGGGGTCCAGCCTCCCCGAAGCAGCCTTCCAAGTGGGCATGAAGGCTGCTGGTTGCATTCCGGGAGACAGGCTTGATCGGGCTTGAGGACCCCGGCTGCCATCTACCGGGGGTCACATCCCCTTTCGCCGGCCAAGCCCCTCTTCCCGGCCCGGGCTTGGGTCTAGCGTCGCCCCTAGGGCCACTGGCCCGGGGGTCGGGTTGCTGTACCTGGGTTACCACGCTAGGCCCGAAAAGGTCCACACGTGGGGGTCCAGCCTCCCCGAAGCAGCCTTCCCAGTTAGCGGGAAGGCTGCTGGTTGCATTCTTGGAGACAGGCTTGATCGGGCTTGAGGTTCCCGGCCTCCATTTGCCGGGGGTCACGTCCCCTTTCGCCGGCCACGCCCCTCTTCCCGGCCCGGGCTTGGGTCTAGCAACGCCCCTAGCGCCACTGGCCCGGAGGTCGGGTCGCTGTACCTGGGATACAGCGATAGGCCCGAAAAGGGCCACAGGTGGGGGCTCCAGCCTCCTCGAAGCAGCCTTCCGAGTGGGCGTGAAGGCTGCTGGTTGCATTCTTGGAGACAGGCTTGATCGGGCTTGAGGACCCCAGCCGCCATCTGCTGGGGGTCACGTCCCCTTGCGCCGGTCCCGCCTCTCTTCCTGGCCCGGGCTTGGGTCTAGCCACGCACCTAGCGCCACTGGTTCAGGGGTCGGGTCGCTGTACCTGGGTTACCATGCTAGGCCCGGAAACGGCCACACGTGGGGGTCCAGCCTCCCCAAAGCAGCCTTACGAATGGACGTAAAGGCTGTTGGTTGCATTCCAGGAGACAGGCTTGATCTGGCTTGAGGACCCCGGCTGCGATTTACCGGGGGTCACGTCCCTTTGCGCCGGCCCCGCCCCTATCCCGGCCCAGGCTTGGGTCTAGCCACGCCCCTAGAGCCACCAGTCCAGGGGTTGGGTCGCTATACCTGGGTTACCACGCTAGGCCCGAAAGGGCCACACGTGGGGGGTCCAGCCTCCACGAAGCAGCCTTCCGAGTGGGCGTGAAGGCTGCTGGTTGCATTCCAGAAGACAGGCTTGATCTGGCTTGAGGACCCCTGCCGCCATCAGCAGGGGGGCACGTCCCCTTGTACCGGCCCCACCCCTCTTAACGGCCCAGGCTTGGGTCTAGCCACGCCCCTAGAGCCACCTGTCCAGGGGTCGGGTCGCTGTACCTGGGTAACCACGCTAGGCCAGGAAAGGGCCACACGTGGGGGTCCAGCCTCCCCGAAGCAGCCTTCCAAGTGTGCGTGAAGGCTGCTGGTTGCTTTCCAGAAGACAGGCTTGATCGGGCTTGAGGACCCCGGCCGCCATCTGCTGGGGGTCATGTCCCCTTGCGCCAGCAGCCCCGCCCCTCTTCCCAGCCCGGGCTTGTGTCTAGCCACGGCCCTAGTGCCACTGGCCCGGGGGTAGCGTTGCTGTACCTGGGTTACCACGCTAGGCCCGAAAAGGGCCACACGTGGGGGTCCAGCCTTCCCGAAGCAGCCTTCTGAGTGGGCGTGAAGGCTGCTGGTTGCATTCTTGGAGACAGGCTTGATCTGGCTTGAGGACACTGGCCGCCATCTGCTGGGGGTCACGTCCCCTTGCCACGGCCCCGCCCCTCTTCCCGGCCAGGGCTTGGGTCTAGCCACGGCCCTAGTGCCACTGGAACGGGGGTCGGGTCGCTGTACCTGGGTTACAACGCTAGGCCCGAAAAGGGCCACACGTGGTGTTCCAGCCTCCCCGAAGCAGCCTTCCGAGTGGGCGTGAAGGCTGCTGGTTGCATCCAGGAAGACAGGCTTGATCGGGCTTGAGGACCCCGGCCGCCATCTACAGGGGTTCACGTCCCCGCTCACCAGCCCCGCCCCTTTTCCCGGCCCGGGCGTGGGTCTAGCCACGCCCCTAGAGCCACCAGTCCAGGGGTCGGGTCACTGTACCTGGGTTACCACGCTAGGCCCGGAAAGGGCCACACGTGCTCTTCCAGCCTCCCCGAAGCAGCCTTCTGAGTGGGCGTGAAGGCTGCTGGTTGCATTCTTGGAGACAGGCTTGATCGGGCTTGAGGACACTGGCCGCCATCTGCAGGGTGTCACGTCCCCTTGCGCCGACCCCGCCCCTCTTCCCGGCCCAGGCTTGGGTCTAGCCACGCCCCTAGAGCCACCAGTCCAGGGGTCGGGTCGCTGTACCTGGGTTACCATGCTAGGCCCGGAAATGGCCACACGTGGGGGTCCAGCCTCCCCGAAGCAGCCTTCCGAGTGGGCGTGAAGGCTGCTGGTTGCATTCTGGGAGACAGGCTTGATCGGGCTTGAGGACCCTGGCCGCCATCTTCTGGGGGTCACGTCCCCTTGCGCCGGCCCCGCCCCTCTTTCCGGCCCGGGCTTGGGTCTAGCCACGCCCCTAGCGCCACTCGTCCTGGAGTCGGGTCGCTGTACCTGGTTTACCACGCTAGGCCCGAAAAGGGCCAAACATTTGGGTCCAGCCTCCCTGAAGCAGCCTTCCAAGTGGGCGTGAAGGCTGCTGGTTGCATTCTTGGAGACAGGCTTGATCTGGCTTGAGGACCCTGGCCGCCATCTGCAGGGGGTCATGTCCCCTTGCGCCGGCCCCGCCCATCTTCCCGGCCCGGGCTTGGGTCTAGCCACGCCCTAGCACCACTGGCCCGGTGGTTGGGTCACTGTACCTGGGTTACCACGCTAGGCCCGAAAAGGTCCACACGTGGGGGTCCAGCCTCCCCGAAGCAGCCTTCCAAGTGGGCGTGAAGGCTGCTGGTTGCATTCTGGGAGACAGGCTTGATCGGGCTTGAGGACCCTGGCCGCCATCTGCTGGGGGTCACGTCCCCTTGCGACGGCCCCGCCCCTCTTCCCGGCCCGGGCTTGGGTCTAGCCACGACCCTAGCCCCACCAGTCCAGGGGTCGTGTCACTGTACCTGGGTTACCACACTAGGCCCGAAAAGGGCCACACGTGGGGGTCCAGCCTCCCCGAAGCAGCCTTCCAAGTGGGCGTGAAGGCTGCTGGTTGCATTCCGGGAGACAGGCTTGATCGGGCTTGAGGACCCAGGCCGCCATCTCCAGGAGGTCACGTCTTCTTGCGCCGGCCAAGCCCCTCTTCCCGGCCCGGGCTTGGGTCTAACCACGGCCCTAGGGCTACTGGCCTGGGGTCGGGTCACTGTACCTGGGTTACCACGCTAGGCCCGAAAAGGTCCACACGTGGTGTTCCAGCCTCCCCGAAGCAGCCTTCTGAGTGGGCGTGAAGGCTGCTGGTTGCATTCCAGAAGACAGGCTTGATCTGGCTTGAGGACCCCGCCGCCATCTGCAGGGGGTCACGTCCCCTTGCGCCGGCCACGCCCCTCTTCCCGGCCCAGGCTTGGGTCTAGCCACGCCCCTAGCGCCAGTGGCCCGGTGGTTGGGTCGCTGTAACTGTGTTACCACGCTAGGCCCGAAAAGGGCCACACGTGGGGGTCCAGCCTCCCTGAAGCAGCCTTCCAAGTGGGCGTGAAGGCTGCTGGTTGCATTCCTGGAGACAGGCTTGATTGCGCTTGAGGACCCCGGCCGCCATCTGCTGCGGGTCACATCCCCTTGCGCCGGCCCCGCCCCTCTTCCCGGCCCTGGCTTGGGTCTAGCCACGGCCCAAGCGCCACCCGTCCATGGGTCGGGTCACTGTATCTGGGTTACCACACTAGGCCCGGAAAGGTCCACACGTGGGGGTCCAGCCTCCCCGAAGCAGCCTTCCAAGTGGGCGTGAAGGCTGCTGGTTGCATTCCGGGAGACAGGCTTGATCTGGCTTGAGGACCCCGGCTGCGATTTACCGGGGGTCACGTCCCCTTGCGCCGGCCCCGCCCCTCTTCCCGGCCCGGGCTTGGGTCTAGCCACGCCCTTAGCACCACTGGCCCGGGGGTCGGGTCACTGTACCTGGGTTACCACGCTAGGCCCGAAAAGGTCCACACGTGGGGGTCCAGCCTCCCCGAAGCAGCCTTCCAAGTGGGCATGAAGGCTGCTGGTTGCATTCTTGGAGACAGGCTTGATCGGGCTTGAGGTTCCCGGCCGCCATCTGCCGGGGGTCACGTCCCCTTTCGCCGGCCAAGCCCCTCTTCCCGGCCCGGGCTTGGGTCTAGCCACGCCCCCAGGGCCACTGGCCCGGGGTTCGGGTTGCTGTACCTGGGTTACCACGCTAGGCCCGAAAAGGTCCACACGTGGGGTCCAGCCTCCCCGAAGCAGCCTTCCGAGTGGGCGTGAAGGCTCCTGGTTGCATTCCAGATACAGGCTTGATCGGGCTTGAGGACCCCGGCTGCAATCTGCCGGGGGTCACGTCTCCTTGCGCTGGCCCCGCCCTTCTTCCCGGCCCAGGCTTGGGTCTAGCCACGCCCCTAGCGCCGCCAGTCCAGGGGTCGGGTCGCTGTACCTGGGTTACCACGCTAGGCACGGAAAGGGCCACACGTGGGGGTCCAGCCTCCACGAAGCAGCCTTCCGAGTGGGCGTGAAGGCTGCTGGTTGCATCCCGGAAGACAGGCTTGATTGGGCTTCAGGACCCCGGCCGCCATCTGCAGGGGTCACGTCCCCGCTCACCAGCCCCGCCCCTCTTCCCGGCCCAGGCTTGGGTCTAGCCACGCCCCTAGCGCCACTGGCCCAGTTGTTGGGTCGCTGTACCTGTGTTACCACGCTAGGCCAGGAAAGGGCCACACGTGGAGGTCCAGCCTCCCCGAAGCAGCCTTCCAAATGTGCCTGAAGGCTGCTGGTTGCTTTCCAGAAGACAGGCTTGATCGGGCTTGAGGACCCCGGCCGCCATCTGCTGGGGGTCATGTCCCCTTGCGCCGGCCCCGCCCCTTTTCCCAGCCCGGGCTTGTGTCTAGCCACTGCCCTAGTGCCACTGGTCCGGGGGTCGGGTCGCTGTACCTGTGTTACCACGCTAGGCCCGAAAAGGGCCACACGTGGGGGTCCAGCCTTCCCGAAGCAGCCTTCTGAGTGGCCGTGAAAGCTGCTGGTTGCATTCCAGGATACAGGCTTGATCTGGCTTGAGGACCCTGGCCGCCATCTGCTGGGGGCACGTCCACTTGCCACGGCCCCGCCCCTCTTCCCGGCCAGGGCTTGAGTCTAGCCACGGCCCTAGTGCCACTGGAACGGGGGTCGGGTCGCTGTACCTGGGTTACCACGCTAGGCCCGAAAAGGGCCACACGTGGGGGTCCAGCCTCCACGAAGCAGCCTTCTGAGTGGGCGTGAAGGCTGCTGGTTGCATCCAGAAAGACAGGCTTGATCGGGCTTGAGGACCCCGGCCGCCAACTGCAGGGGTTCACGTCTCCGCTCACCAGCCCCACCCCTCTTCCCGGCCCGGGCTTGGGTCTAGCCACGCCCCCAGGGCCACTGGCCCGGGGTTCGGGTTGCTGTACCTGGGTTACCACGCTAGGCCCGAAAAGGTCCACACGTGGGGGTCCAGCCTCCCCGAAGCAGCCTTCCCAGTTAGCGGGAAGGCTGCTGGTTGCATTCTTGGAGACAGGCTTGATCGGGCTTGAGGTTCCCGGCCGCCATCTGCAGGGGGTCACGTCCCCTTTCGCCGGCCACGCCCCTCCTCCCGGCCCGGGCTTGGGTCTAGCAACGCCCCTAGCGCCACTGGCCCGGAGGTCGGGTCGCTGTACCTGGGATACAGCGATAGGCCCGAATAGGGCCACAGGTGGGGGCTCCAGCCTCCTCGAAGCAGCCTTCCGAGTGGGCGTGAAGGCTGCTGGTTGCATTCTTGGAGACAGGCTTGATCGGGCTTGAGGACCCCAGCCGCCATCTGCTGGGGGTCACGTCCCCTTGCGCCGGTCCCGCCTCTCTTCCTGGCCCGGGCTTGGGTCTAGCCACGCACCTAGCGCCACTGGTTCAGGGGTCGGGTCGCTGTACCTGGGTTACCATGCTAGGCCCGGAAACGGCCACACGTGGGGGTCCAGCCTCCCCGAAGCAGCCTTACGAATGGACGTAAAGGCTGTTGGTTGCATTCCAGGAGACAGGCTTGATCTGGCTTGAGGACCCCGGCTGCGATTTACCGGGGGTCACGTCCCTTTGCGCCGGCCCCGCCCCTATCCCGGCCCAGGCTTGGGTCTAGCCACGCCCCTAGAGCCACCAGTCCAGGGGTTGGGTCGCTATACCTGGGTTACCACGCTAGGCCCGAAAGGGCCACACGTGGGGGGTCCAGCCTCCACGAAGCAGCCTTCCGAGTGGGCGTGAAGGCTGCTGGTCGCATCCCGGAAGACAGGCTAGATTGGGCTTGAGGACCCCGGCCGCCATCTGCAGGGGTTCACGTCCCCGCTCACCAGCCCCGCCCCTCTTCCCGGCCCAGGCTTAGGTCTAGCCACGCCCCTAGCGCCACTGGCCCAGTGGTTGGGTCGCTGTACCTGTGTTACCACGCTAGGCCCGAAAAGGGCCACACGTGGGGGTCCAGCCTCCCTGAAGCAGCATTCCAAGTGGGCGTGAAGGCTGCTGGTTGCATTCCAGAAGACAGGCTTGATCTGGCTTGAGGACCCCTGCCGCCATCAGCAGGGGGGCACGTCCCCTTGTACCGGCCCCACCCCTCTTAACGGCCCAGGCTTGGGTCTAGCCACGCCCCTAGAGCCACCTGTCCAGGGGTCGGGTCGCTGTACCTGGGTAACCACGCTAGGCCAGGAAAGGGCCACACGTGGGGGTCCAGCCTCCCCGAAGCAGCCTTCCAAGTGTGCGTGAAGGCTGCTGGTTGCTTTCCAGAAGACAGGCTTGATCGGGCTTGAGGACCCCGGCCGCCATCTGCTGGGGGTCATGTCCCCTTGCGCCGGCCCCGCCCCTCTTCCCAGCCCGGGCTTGTGTCTAGCCACGGCCCTAGTGCCACAGGCCCGGGGTAGCGTTGCTGTACCTGGGTTACCACGCTAGGCCCGAAAAGGGCCACACGTGGGGGTCCAGCCTTCCCGAAGCAGCCTTCTGAGTGGGCGTGAAGGCTGCTGGTTGCATTCTTGGAGACAGGCTTGATCTGGCTTGAGGACACTGGCCGCCATCTGCTGGGGGTCACGTCCCCTTGCCACGGCCCCGCCCCTCTTCCCGGCCAGGGCTTGGGTCTAGCCACGGCCCTAGTGCCACTGGAACGGGGGTCGGGTCGCTGTACCTGGGTTACAACGCTAGGCCCCAAAAGGGCCACACGTGGTGTTCCAGCCTCCCCGAAGCAGCCTTCCGAGTGGGCGTGAAGGCTGCTGGTTGCATCCAGGAAGACAGGCTTGATCGGGCTTGAGGACCCCGGCCGCCATCTACAGGGGTTCACGTCCCCGCTCACCAGCCCCGCCCCTTTTCCCGGCCCGGGCGTGGGTCTAGCCACGCCCCTAGAGCCACCAGTCCAGGGGTCGGGTCACTGTACCTGGGTTACCACGCTAGGCCCGGAAAGGGCCACACGTGCTGGTCCAGCCTCCCCGAAGCAGCCTTCTGAGTGGGCGTGAAGGCTGCTGGTTGCATTCTTGGAGACAGGCTTGATCGGGCTTGAGGACACTGGCCGCCATCTGCAGGGTGTCACGTCCCCTTGCGCCGACCCCGCCCCTCTTCCCGGCCCAGGCTTGGGTCTAGCCACGCCCCTAGAGCCACCAGTCCAGGGGTCGGGTCGCTGTACCTGGGTTACCATGCTAGGCCCGGAAATGGCCACACGTGGGGGTCCAGCCTCCCCGAAGCAGCCTTCCGAGTGGGCGTGAAGGCTGCTGGTTGCATTCTGGGAGACAGGCTTGATCGGGCTTGAGGACCCTGGCCGCCATCTTCTGGGGGTCACGTCCCCTTGCGCCGGCCCCGCCCCTCTTTCCGGCCCGGGCTTGGGTCTAGCCACGCCCCTAGCGCCACTCGTCCTGGAGTCGGGTCGCTGTACCTGGTTTACCACGCTAGGCCCGAAAAGGGCCAAACCTTTGGGGCCAGCCTCCCTGAAGCAGCCTTCCAAGTGGGCGTGAAGGCTGCTGGTTGCATTCTTGGAGACAGGCTTGATCTGGCTTGAGGACCCCGGCCGCCATCTGCAGGGGGTCATGTCCCCTTGCGCCGGCCCCGCCCATCTTCCCGGCCCGGGCTTGTGTCTAGCCACGCGCCTAGCGCCACCTGCCAGGGGGTCGGGTCGCTGTACCTGGGTTACCACGCTAGGCTCGAAAAGGGCCACACGTGGGGGTCCAGACTCCCCAAAGCAGCCTTCCGAGTGGGCGTGAAGGCTGCTGGTTGCATTCTTGGAGACAGGCTTGATCGTGCTTGAGGACCCCTCTGCGATTTACCGGGTGTCACGTCCCCTTTCGCCGGCCCCGCCCCTCTTCCCGGCCCAGGCTTGGTTCTAGCCACGCCCCTAGCGCCACTAGCCCGGAGGTTGGGTCGCTGTACCTGGGTTACAGCGATAGGCCCGAAAAGGGCCACACGTGGGGGGTCCAGCCTCCCCGAAGCAGCCTTCCAAGTGGGCGTGAAGGCTGCTGGTTGCATTCTGGGAGACAGGCTTGATCGGGCTTGAGGACCCCGGCCTCCATTTGCCGGGGTCACATCCCCTTGCGCCGGCCCCGCCCCTCTTCCCGGCCCAGGCTTGGGTCTAGCCACGCCGCTAGCACCACTGGCACAGTGGTTGGGTCGCTGTACCTGTGTTACCACGCTAGGCCAGGAAAGGGCCACACGTGGGGTCCAGCCTCCCCGAAGCAGCCTTCCAAGTGGGCGTGAAGGCTGCTGGTTGCATTCCAGATACAGGCTTGATCGGGCTTGAGGACCCCGGCTGCAATCTGCCGGGGGTCACGTCTCCTTGCGCCGGCCCCGCCCTTCTTCCCGGCCCAGGCTTGGGTCTAGCCACGCCCCTAGCGCCGCCAGTCCAGGGGTCGGGTCGCTGTACCTGGGTTACCACGCTAGGCACGGAAAGGGCCACACGTGGGGGGTCCAGCCTCCACGAAGCAGCCTTCCGAGTGGGCGTGAAGGCTGCTGGTTGCATCCCGGAAGACAGGCTTGATTGGGCTTCAGGACCCCGGCCGCCATCTGCAGGGGTTCACGTCCCCGCTCACCAGCCCCGCCCCTCTTCCCGGCCCAGGCTTGGGTCTTGCCACGCCCCTAGCGCCACTGGCCCAGTTGTTGGGTCGCTGTACCTGTGTTACCACGCTAGGCCAGGAAAGGGCCACACGTGGAGGTCCAGCCTCCCCAAAGCAGCCTTCCGAGTGGGCGTGAAGGCTGCTGGTTGCATTCTTGGAGACAGGCTTGATCTGGCTTGAGGACACTGGCCGCCATCTTCTGGGAGTCACGTCCCCTTGCGCCGGCCCCGCCCCTCTTCCCGGCCCGGGCTTGGGTCTAGCCACGCCCCTAGTGCCACCAGCCTTGCGGTCGGGTCACTGAACCTGGGTTACCACGCTAGGCCCGAAAAGGTCCACACGTGGGGGTCCAGCCTCCCCGAAGCAGCCTTCCAAGTGGGCGTGAAGGCTGCTGGTTGCATTCCGGGAGACAGGCTTGATTGGGCTTGAGGACCCTGGCCGCCATCTGCTGGGGGTCACGTCCCCTTGCGACGGCCCCGCCCCTCTTCCCGGCCCGGGCTTGGGTCTAGCCACGACCCTAGCGCCACTGGCACAGTGGTTGGGTCGCTGTACCTGTGTTACCACGCTAGGCCCAAAAAGGGCCACACGTGGGGTCCAGCCTCCCCGAAGCAGCCTTCCGAGTGGGCGTGAAGGCTGCTGGTTGCATTCCAGATACAGGCTTGATCGGGCTTGAGGACCCCGGCTGCAATCTGCCGGGGGTCACGTCTCCTTGCGCTGGCCCCGCCCTTCTTCCCGGCCCAGGCTTGGGTCTAGCCACGCCCCTATCGCCACCAGTCCAGGGGTCGGGTCGCTGTACCTGGGTTACCTCGCTAGGCACGGAAAGGGCCACACGTGGGGGTCCAGCCTCCACGAAGCAGCCTTCCGAGTGGGCGTGAAGGCTGCTGGTTGCATCCCGGAAGACAGGCTTGATTGGGCTTCAGGACCCCGGCCGCCATCTGCAGGGGTTCACGTCCCCGCTCACCAGCCCCGCCCCTCTTCCCGGCCCAGGCTTGGGTCTAGCCACGCCCCTAGCGCCACTGGCCCAGTTGTTGGGTCGCTGTACCTGTGTTACCACGCTAGGCCAGGAAAGGGCCACACGTGGAGGTCCAGCCTCCCCGAAGCAGCCTTCCAAATGTGCCTGAAGGCTGCTGGTTGCTTTCCAGAAGACAGGCTTGATCGGGCTTGAGGACCCCGGCCGCCATCTGCTGGGGGTCATGTCCCCTTGCGCCGGCCCCGCCCCTTTTCCCAGCCCGGGCTTGTGTCTAGCCACGGCCCTAGTGCCACTGGTCCGGGGTCGGGTCGCTGTACCTGTGTTACCACGCTAGGCCCGAAAAGGGCCACACGTGGGGGTCCAGCCTTCCCGAAGCAGCCTTCTGAGTGGCCGTGAAAGCTGCTGGTTGCATTCCAGGATACAGGCTTGATCTGGCTTGAGGACCCTGGCCGCCATCTGCTGGGGGGCACGTCCCCTTGCCACGGCCCCGCCCCTCTTCCCGGCCCAGGCTTGGGTCTAGCCACGGCCCTAGTGCCACTGGAACGGGGGTCGGGTCGCTGTACCTGGGTTACCACGCTAGGCCCGAAAAGGGCCACACGTGGGGGTCCAGCCTCCACGAAGCAGCCTTCTGAGTGGGCGTGAAGGCTGCTGGTTGCATCCAGAAAGACAGGCTTGATCGGGCTTGAGGACCCCGGCCGCCATCTGCAGGGGTTCACGTCTCCGCTCACCAGCCCCACCCCTCTTCCCGGCCCGGGCTTGGGTCTAGCCACGCCCCTAGCGCCACTGGTCCAGGGGTCGGGTCGCTGTACCTGGGTTACCACGCTAGGCCCGGAAAGGGCCACACGTGGGGTCCAGCCTCCCCGAAGCAGCCTTCCAAGTGGGCGTGAAGGCTGCTGGTTGCATTCTTGGAGACAGGCTTGATCTGGCTTGAGGACCCTGGCCGCCATCTTCTGGGGGTCACGTCCCCTTGCGCCGGCCCCGCCCCTCTTCCCGGCCCGGGCTTGGGTCTAGCCACGCCCCTAGTGCCACCAGCCTTGCGGTCGGGTCACTGAACCTGGGTTACCACGCTAGGCCCGAAAAGGTCCACACGTGGGGGTCCAGCCTCCCCGAAGCAGCCTTCCAAGTGGGCGTGAAGGCTGCTGGTTGCATTCCGGGAGAAAGGCTTGATCGGGCTTGAGGACCCTGGCCGCCATCTGCTGGGGGTCACGTCCACTTGCGACGGCCCCGCCCCTCTTCCCGGCCCGGGCTTGGGTCTAGCCACGCCCCTAGCGCCACTGGCCCGGAGGTCGGGTCGCTGTACCTGTGATACCACGCTAGGCCCAGAAAGGGACACACGTGGGGGTCCAGCCTCCCCGAAGCAGCCTTCCAAGTGGGCGTGAAGGCTCCTGGTTGCATTCTTGGAGACAGGCTTGATCTGGCTTGAGGACCCCGGCCGCCATCTGCTGGGGGTCATGTCCCCGTGCGCCAGCCACGCCCCTCTTCCCGGCCCGGGCTTGGGTCTAGCCACGACCCTAGCCCCACCAGTCCAGGGGTCGTGTCACTGTACCTGGGTTACCACACTAGGCCCGAAAAGGGCCACACGTGGGGGTCCAGCCTCCCCGAAGCAGCCTTCTGAGTGGGCGTGAAGGCTGCTGGTTGCATTCCGGGAGACAGGCTTGATCGGGCTTGAGGACCCAGGCCGCCATCTCCAGGAGGTCACGTCTTCTTGCGCCGGCCAAGCCCCTCTTCCCGGCCCGGGCTTGGGTCTAACCACGGCCCTAGGGCCACTGGCCTGGGGTCGGGTCGCTGTACCTGGGTTACCACGCTAAGCCCGAAAAGGGCCACACGTGGTGTTCCAGCCTCCCCGAAGCAGCCTTCTGAGTGGGCGTGAAGGCTGCTGGTTGCATTCCAGAAGACAGGCTTGATCTGGCTTGAGGACCCCGGCCGCCATCTGCAGGGGGTCACGTCCCCTTTCGCCGGCCACGCCCCTCTTCCCGGCCCAGGCTTGGGTCTAGCCACGCCCCTAGCGCCAGTGGCCCGGTGGTTGGGTCGCTGTAACTGTGTTACCACGCTAGGCCCGAAAAGGGCCACACGTGGGGGTCCAGCCTCCCTGAAGCAGCCTTCCAAGTGGGCGTGAAGGCTGCTGGTTGCATTCTTGGAGACAGGCTTGATTGCGCTTGAGGACCCCGGCCGCCATCTGCTGCGGGTCACATCCCCTTGCGCCGGCCACGCCCCTCTTCCCGGCCCAGGCTTGGGTCTAGCCACGGCCCTAGCGCCACCCGTCCATGGGTCGGGTCACTGTATCTGGGTTACCACACTAGGCCCGGAAAGGGCCACACGTGCTGGTCCAGCCTCCCCGAAGCAGCCTTCCAAGTGGGCGTGAAGGCTGCTGGTTGCATTCCGGGAGACAGGCTTGATCTGGCTTGAGGACCCCGGCTGCGATTTACCGGTGGTCATGTCCCCTTGCGCTGGCCCCGCCCCTCTTCCCGGCCCGGGCTTGGGCCTAGCCACGCCCTTAGCACCACTGGCCCGGGGGTCGCTGTACCTGGGTTACCACGCTAGGCTCGAAAAGGTCCACACGAGGGGGTCCAGCCTCCCCGAAGCAGCCTTCCAAGTGGGCATGAAGGCTGCTGGTTGCATTCCGGGAGACAGGCTTGATCGGGCTTGAGGACCCCGGCTGCCATCTACCGGGGGTCACATCCCCTTTCGCCGGCCAAGCCCCTCTTCCCGGCCCGGGCTTGGGTCTAGCCACGCCCCTAGGGCCACTGGCCCGGGGGTCGGGTTGCTGTACCTGGGTTACCACGCTAGGCTCGAAAAGGTCCACACGAGGGGGTCCAGCCTCCCCGAAGCAGCCTTCCCAGTTAGCGGGAAGGCTGCTGGTTGCATTCTTGGAGACAGGCTTGATCGGGCTTGAGGTTCCCGGCCGCCATCTGCAGGGGGTCACGTCCCCTTTCGCCGGCCACGCCCCTCTTCCCGGCCCGGGCTTGGGTCTAGCAACGCCTCTAGCGCCACTGGTCCAGGGGTCGGGTCGCTGTACCTGGGTTACCACGCTAGGACCGGAAAGGGCCACACGTGGGGGTCCAGCCTCCCCGAAGCAGCCTTCTGAGTGGGTGTGAAGGCTGCTGGTTGCATTCTTGGATACAGGCTTGATGTGGCTTAAGGACCCAGGCCGCCATCTGCTAGGGGTCATGTCCCCGCGCGCCGGCCCCGCCCCTATTCCTGGCCCGGGCTTGTGTCTAGCCACGGACCTAGTGCCACTGGCCCGGGGGTCGGGTCGCTGTACCTGGGTTACCACGCTAGGCCCGGAAAGGGCCACACGTGGGGGTCCAGCCTCCCCGAAGCAGCATTCTGAATGGACGTGAAGGCTGCTGGTTGCATTCTGGGAGACAGGCTTGATCGGGCTTGAGGACCCCGGCCGCCATCTGCTGCGGGTCACGCCCCCTTGCGCCAGCCCCGCCCCTCTTTCCTGGCCCGGGCTTGGGTCTAGCCACGCCCTTAGCGCCACTGGTCCAGGGGTCGGGTCGCTGTACCTGGGTTACCACGCTAGGCTTGAAAAGTGCCACACGTGGGGGGTCCAGCCTCCCCGAAGCAGCCTTCCAAGTGGGCGTGAAGGCTGCTGGTTGCATTCTTGGAGACAGGCTTGATCTGGCTTGAGGACCCTGGCCACCATCTGCAGGGGTTCACGTCCCCGCTCACCAGCCCCGCCCCTCTTCCCGGCCCGGGCTTGGGTCTAGCCACGCCCATAGCGCCACTAGTCCAGGAGTCGGGTCGCTGTACCTGGGTTACCACGCTAGGCCCGAAAAGGGCCAAACGTTTGGGTCCAGCCTCCCTGAAGCAGCCTTCCAAGTGGGCGTGAAGGCTGCTGGTTGCATTCTTGGAGACAGGCTTGATCTGGCTTGAGGACCCCGGCCGACATCTGCTGGGGGTCATGTCCCCTTTCGCCGGCCCCGCCCATCTTCCCGGCCCGGGCTTGTGTCTAGCCATGCCCCTAGCGCCCCCGCCCATGGGTCGGGTCACTGTACCTGGGTTACCACGCTAGGCCCGAAAAAGACCACACGTGGGGGTCCAGCCTCCCCGAAGCAGCCTTCCGAGTGGGCGTGAAGGCTGCTGGTTGCATTCTGGGAGACAGGCTTGATCGGGCTTGAGGACCCCGGCCTCCATTTGCCGGGGGTCACATCCCCTTGCGCCGGCCCCACCCCTCTTCCCGGCCCAGGCTTGGGTCTAGCCACGCCCCTAGCGCCACTGGCCCAGGGGTCGGGTCGCTGTACCTGGGTTACCACGCGAGGTCCGAAAAACGCCACACGTGTGGGTCCAGCCTCCTCGAAGCAGCCTTCCGAGTGGGCGTGAAGGCTGCTGGTTGCATTCTGGGAGACAGGCTTGATCGGGCTTGAGGACCCTGACCGCCATCTTCTGGGGGTCACGTCCCCTTGCGCCGGCCCCGCCCCTCTTAATGGCCCGGGCTTGGGTCTAGCCACGCCCCTAGCGCCACCAGTCCAGGAGTCGGGTCGCTGTACCTGGGTTACCATGCTAGGCCCGAAAAGGGAGCACACGTAGGGGTACAGCCTCCCCGAAGCAGCCTTCTAAGTGGGCGTGAAGGCTGCTGGTTGCATTCTGGGAGACAGGCTTGATCTGGCTTGAGGACCCCGGCCGCCACCTGCTGGGGGTCATGTCCCCTTGCGCCGGCCCCGCCCATCTTCCCGGCCCGGGCTTGTGTCTAGCCACGCCCCTAGCGCCACCTGCCAGAGGGTCGGGTCACTGTACCTGGGTTACCACGCTAGGCTCGAAAAGGGCCACACGTGGGGGTCCAGCCTCCCCGACGCAGCCTTCCGAGTGGGCGTGAAGGCTGCTGGTTGCATTCTTGGTGACAGGCTTGATCGTGCTTGAGGACCCCGGCTGCAATCTGCCAGGGGTCACATCCCCTTGCGCCGGCCAAGCCCCTCTTCCCGGCCCAGGCTTGGGTCTAGAAACGCCCCTAGCGCCACTGGCCCGGAGGTCGGGTCGCTGTACCTGGGTTACAGTGATAGGCCCGAAAAGGGCCACACGTGGGGGGTCCAGCCTCCCCGAAGCAGCATTCCGAGTGGGCGTGAAGGCTGCTGGTTGCATTCTTGGAGACAGGCTTGATCTGGCTTGAGGACCAAGGCCGACATCTGCTGGGGGTCATGTCCCCGCGCGCCGGCCCCGCCCATCTTCCCGGCCAGGGCTTGGTTCTAGCCACGGCCCTAGCGCCACTGGCCCGGTGGTTGGGTCGCTGTACCTGGGTTACCACGCTAGGCCCGAAAAGGGCCACACGTGGGGGGTCCAGCCTCCCCGAAGCAGCCTTCCGAGTAGGCGTGAAGGCTGCTGGTTGCATCCAGGAAGACAGGCTTGATTGGGCTTGAGGACCCCGGGAGCCATCTGCAGGGGTTCACGTCCCCGCTCACCAGCCCCGCCCCTCTTCCCGGCCCGGGCTTGGGTCTAGCCACGCCCCTAGCGCCACTGGTCCAGGGGTCGGGTCACTGTACCTGGGTTACCACGCTAGGCCCGAAAAGGGCCAAACGTTTGGGTCCAGCCTCCCCGAAGCAGCCTTCCAAGTGGGCGTGAAGGCTGCTGGTTGCATTCTTGGAGACAGGCTTGATCTGGCTTGAGGACCCCGGCCGACATCTGCTGGGGGTCATGTCCCCTTGCGCCGGCCCCGCCCATCTTCCCGGCCCGGGCTTGTGTCTAGCCACGCCCCTAGCGCCACCCGTCCATGGGTCGGGTCACTGTACCTGGGTTACCACGCTAGGCCCGAAAAAGGCCACACGTGGGGGTCCATCCTCCCCAAAGCAGCCTTCCGAGTGGGCGTGAAGGCTGCTGGTTGCATTCTTGGAGACAGGCTTGATCGTGCTTGAGGACGCTGGCCGCCATCTGCCGGGTGTCACGTCCCCTTTCGCCGGCCCCGCCCCTCTTCCCGGCCCAGGCTTGGGTCTAGCCACGCCCCTACCGCCACTGGTCCATGGGTCGGGTCGCTGTACCTGGGTTACCACGCGAGGTCCGAAAAGGGCCACACGTGGGGGTACAGCCTCCCCGAAGCAGCCTTCTGAGTGGGCGTGAAGGCTGCTGGTTGCATTCTTGGAGACAGGCTTGATCTGGCTTGAGGACACTGGCCGCCATCTGCTGGGGGTCACGTCCCCTTGCCACGGCCCCGCCCCTCTTCCCGGCCCAGGCTTGGGTCTAGCCACGCCCCTAGTGCCACCAGTCCAGGGGTCGGGTCGCTGTACTTGGGTTACCACGCTAGGCACGAAAAGGGCCACACGTGGGGGTCCAGCCTCCCCGAAGCAGCCTTCTGAGTGGGCGTGAAGGCTGCTGGTTGCATTGCAGGAGACAGGCTTGATCGGGCTTGAGGACCCCGGCTGTGATTTACCCTCAGTCACGTCCCCTTTCGCCGGCCCCGCCCCTCTTCCCGACCCGGGCTTGGGTCTAGCCACGGCCCTAGCGCCACTGGTCCAGGGGTCGGGTCGCTGTACCTGGGTTACCACGCGAGGTCCGGAAAGCGCCACACGTGGGGGTCCAGCCTCCTCGAAGCAGCCTTCCGAGTGGGCGTGAAGGCTGCTGGTTGCATTCTTGGAGACAGGCTTGATGTGGCTTGAGGACCCAGGCCGCCATCTGCTGGGGGTCATGTCCTCTTGCGCCGGCCCCACTCCTCTTCCTGGCCCAGGCTTGGGTCTAGCCACGCCCCTAGCGCCACTCGTCCAGGGGTCGGGTCTCTGTACCTGGGTTACCACGCTAGGCCCGAAAAGGGCCACACGTGGGGGTCCAGCCTCCCCGAAGCAGCCTTCTGAGTGGGCGTTAAGGCTGCTGGATGCATTCTGGGAGACAGGATTGATCGGGCTTGAGGACCCAAGCCGCCATCTGCAGGGGGTCACGTCCCCTTTCGCCGGCCCCGCCCCTCTTCCCGGCCCGGGCTTGGGTCTAGCCACGCCCCGAGCGCCACTGGCCCGGGGGTCAGGTCTCTGTACCTGGGTTACAACGCTAGCCCCGTATAGGGCCACACGTGGGGGTCCAGTCTCTCCGAGGCATCCTTCCAAGTGGGCGTGAAGGCTGCTGGTTGCATTCTTGGAGACAGGCTTGATCGGGCTTCAGGACCCCGGCTGCGATTTACCGGCGGTCACGTTCCCTTTCGCCGGCCCCGCCCCTCTTCCCGGCCCGGGCTTGGGTCTAGCCACGCACCTATCGCCACCTGCCAGGGGGTCGGGTCGCTGTACCTGGGTTACCACGCTAGGCCCGAAAAGGGCTACACGTGGGGGTCCAGCCTCCCCGAAGCAGCCTTCCCAGTTAGCGGGAAGGCTGCTGGTTGCATTCCAGGAGACAGGCTTGATCTGGCTTGAGGACCCCGGCCGCCATCTGCAGGGGGTCACGTCCCCTTTCGCCGGCCCCGCCCCTCTTAATGGCCCGGGCTTGGGTCTAGCCACGCCCTTAGCACCACTGGCCCGTGGGTCGGGTCACTGTACCTGGGTTAACACGCTAGGCCCGAAAAGTGCCACACGTGGGGGTCCAGCCTCCCCGAAGCAGCCTTCCGAGTGGGCGTGAAGGCTGCTGGTTGCATTCTTGGAGACAGGCTTGATCGGGCTTGAAGACCCCAGCCGATATCTGCCGGGGGTCACGTCCCCTTGCGCCGGCCCCGCCTCTCTTCCTGGCCCGGGCTTGGGTCTAGCCACGCCCCTAGCGCCACCTGCTGGGGGTCCTGTCGCTGTACCTGGGTTACCAAGCTAGGCCCGGAAACGGCCACACGTGGGGGTCCAGCCTCCCCGAAGCAGCCTTCCGAATGGACGTGAAGGCTGTTGGTTGCATTCCGGGAGACAGGCTTGATCTGGCTTGAGGACCCCGGCCGACATCTGCCTGGGGTCACGTCCCTTTGCGCCGGCCCCGCCCCTCTTTCTGGCCCAGGCTTGGGTCTAGCCACGCACCTAGAGCGACCAGTCCAGGGGTCGGGTCGCTGTACCTGGGTTACCACGCTAGGCCCGGAAAGGGCCACACGTGGGGGGTCCAGCCTCCCCGAAGCAGCCTTCCAATTGGGCGTGAAGGCTGCTGGTTGCATTCTTGGAGACAGGCTTGATCGGGCTTGAGGACCCTGGCCGAATCTTCTGGGGGTCACGTCCCCTTGCGCTGGCCCCGCCCCTCTTCCTGGCCAGGGCTTGGGTCTAGCCACGCCCCTAGCGCCACTGGCCCAGTGGTTGGGTCGCTGTACCTGTGTTACCACGCTAGGCCCAAAAACGGCCACACATGGGGTCCAGCCTCCCCGAAGTAGCCTTCTGAGTGGGCGTGAAGGCTGCTGGTTGCATTCTTGGAGACAGGCTTGATCTGGCTTGAGGACCAAGGCCGACATCTGCTGGGTGTCATTTCCCCGCGCGCCGGCACCGCCCATCTTCCCGGCCGGGGCTTGGGTCTAGCCACGCCCCTAGCGCCACTGGCCCGTGTTGGGTCGTTGTACTTGGGTTACCACGCTAGGCCCGAAAAGGGCCACACGTGGGGGTCCAGCTTCCCTGAAGCAGCCTTCCGAGTGGGCGTGAAGGCTGCTGGTTGCATTCCGGGAGACAGGCTTGATCTGGCTTGAGGACCCCGGCTGCGATTTACCCTCGGTCACATCCCCTTGCGCCGGCCCTGCCCCTCTTCCCGGCCCGGGCTTGGGTCTAGCCACGGCCCTAGCGCCACTGGCCCGGGGGTCGGGTCGCTGTACCTGGGTTACCACGCTAGGCCCGAAAAGGGCCACACGTGGGGGTCCAGCCTCCCCGAAGCAGACTTCCAAGTGGGCGTGAAGGCTTCTGGTTGCATTCTTGGAGAGAGACTTGATCGTGGTTGAGGACCCCAGCCGACATCTGCTGGGGGTCACTTCCCCTTGCGCCGTCCCCGCCTCTCTTCCTGGCCCGGGCTTGGGTCTAGCCACGCACCTAGCGCCACCCGTCCATGGGTCGGGTCGCTGTACCTGGGTTACCATGCTAGGCCCAGAAACGGCCACACGTGGGGGTCCAGCCTCCCCGAAGCAGCCTTCCAAGTGGGCGTGAAGGCTGCTGGTTGCATTCCAGGAGACAGGCTTGATCTGGCTTGAGGACCCCGGCCAACATCTGCTGGGGGTCATGTCCCCTTGCGCCGGCCCCGCCCCTCTTCTCGGCCCGGGCTTGGGTCTAGCCACGCCCCTAGCGCCACTGGCCAGGGGTCGGGTCGCTGTACCTGGGTTACCACGCTAGGCCCGAAAAGGGCCAAACGTGGGGGTCCAGCCTCCCCGAAGCAGCCTTCCGAGTGGGCGTGAAGGCTGCTGGTTGCATTCTTGGAGACAGGCTTGATCGTGCTTGAGGACCCCAGCCGACGATCTGCCGGGGGTCACGTCCCCTTGCGCCGGCCCCGCCCCTCTTCCCGGCCCAGGCTTGGGTCTAGCCACGCCCCTAGCGCCACCTGCCAGGGGGTCGGGTCGCTGTACCTGGGTTACCACGCTAGGCCCGAAAAGGGCCACACGTGGGGGTCCAGCCTCCCCGAAGCAGCCTTCCAAGTGGGCGTGAAGGCTGCTGGTTGCATTCCAGAAGACAGGCTTGATCTGGCTTGAGGAACCCGGCCGCCATCAGCAGGGGGTCATGTCCCCTTGCGCCGGCCCCGCCCCTCTTCCTGGCCCAGGCTTGTGTCTAGCCACGGACCTAGTGCCACTGGCCCGGGGGTCGGGTCGCTGTACCTGTGTTACCACGCTAGGCCCGAAAAGGGCCACACGTGGGGGTCCAGCCTTCCTGAAGCAGCCTTCTGAGTGGGCGTGAAGGCTGCTGGTTGCATTCCAGGAGACAGGCTTGATCTGGCTTGAGGACCCTGGCCGCCATCTGCTGGGGGTCACGTCCCCTTGCCACGGCCCCGCCCCTCTTCCCGGCCAGGGCTTGGGTCTAGCCACGGCCCTAGTGCCACTGGAACGGGGGTCGGGTCGCTGTACCTGGGTTACCACGCTAGGCCCGAAAAGGGCCACACGTGGGGGTCCATCCTCCCCAAAGCAGCCTTCCGAGTGGGCGTGAAGGCTGCTGGTTGCATTCTTGGAGACAGGCTTGATCGGGCTTGAGGACCCCGGCTGCGATTTACCCTCGGTCACGTCCCCTTTCGCCGGCCCCGCCCCTCTTCCCGACCCGGGCTTGGGTCTAGCCACGGCCCTAGCGCCACTGGTCCAGGGGTCGGGTCGCTGTACCTGTGTTACCACGCGAGGTCCGGAAAGCGCCACAGGTGGGGGTCCAGCCTCCTCGAAGCAGCCTTCCGAGTGGGCGTGAAGGCTGCTGGTTGCATTCTTGGAGACAGGCTTGATGTGGCTTGAGGACACAGGCCGCCATCTGCTGGGGGTCATGTCCCTGCGCGCCGGCCCCACTCCTCTTCCCGGCCCAGGCGTGGGTCTAGCCACGCCCCTAGCGCCACTCGTCCAGGGGTCGGGTCGCTGTACCTGGGTTACCACGCTAGGCCCGGAAAGGGCCACACGTGGGGGTCCAGCCTCCCCGAAGCAGCCTTCTGAGTGGGCGTTAAGGCTGCTGGATGCATTCTGGGAGACAGGATTGATCGGGTTTGAGGACCCAGGCCGCCATCTGCAGGGGGTCACGTCCCCTTGCGCCGGCCCCGCCCCTCTTCCCGGCCCGGGCTTGGGTCTAGCCACGCCCCGAGCGCCACTGGCCCGGGGGTCAGGTCTCTGTACCTGGGTTACAACGCTAGCCCCGTATAGGGCCACACGTGGGGGTCCAGTCTCTCCGAGGCATCCTTCCAAGTGGGCGTGAAGGCTGCTGGTTGCATTCTTGGAGACAGCCTTGATCGGGATTCAGGACCCCGGCTGCGATTTACCGGCGGTCACGTTCCCTTTCGCCGGCCCCGCCCCTCTTCCCGGCCCGGGCTTGGGTCTAGCCCCGCACCTAGCGCCACTGGCCCAGTGGTTGGGTCGCTGTACCTGGGTTACCATGCTAGGCCCGGAAACGGCCACACGTGGGGGTCCAGCCTCCCCGAAGCAGCCTTCCGAATGGACGTGAAGGCTGCTGGTTGCATTCCGGGAGACAGGCTTGATCTGGCTTGAGGACCCCAGCCGACATCTGCCTGGGGTCACGTCCCTTTGCGCCGGCCCCGCCCCTCTTTCTGGCCCAGGCTTGGGTCTAGCCACGCACCTAGAGCCACTGGTCCAGGGGTCGGTTCGCTGTACCTGGGTTACCACGCTAGGCCCGGAAAGGGCCACACGTGGGGGGTCCAGCCTCCCCGAAGCAGCCTTCCAATTGGGCGTGAAGGCTGCTGGTTGCATTCTTGGAGACAGGCTTGATCGGGCTTGAGGACCCTGGACGAATCTTCTGGGGGTCACGTCCCCTTGCGCTGGCCCCGCCCCTCTTCCTGGCCAGGGCTTGGGTCTAGCCACGCCCCTAGCGCCACTGGCCCAGTGGTTGGGTCGCTGTACCTGTGTTACCACGCTAGGCCCAAAAAGGGCCACACGTGGGGTCCAGCCTCCCCGAAGCAGCCTTCCGAGTGGTCGTGAAGGCTGCTGGTTGCATTCTTGGAGACAGGCTTGATCGGGCTTGAAGACCCCAGCCGATATCTGCCGGGGGTCACGTCCCCTTGCGCCGGCCCCGCCTCTCTTCCTGGCCCGGGCTTGGGTCTAGCCCCGCACCTAGCGCCACTGGCCCGTGTGTCGGGTCGCTGTACCTGGGTTACCACGCTAGGCCCGGAAACGGCCACACGTGGGGGTCCAGCCTCCCCGAAGCAGCCTTCCGAATGGACGTGAAGGCTGTTGGTTGCATTCCGGGAGACAGGCTTGATCTGGCTTGAGGACCCCGGCCGACATCTGCCTGGGGTCACGTCCCTTTGCGCCGGCCCCGCCCCTCTTTCTGGCCCAGGCTTGGGTCTAGCCACGCACCTAGAGCCACTGGTCCAGGGGTCGGTTCGCTGTACCTGGGTTACCACGCTAGGCCCGGAAAGGGCCACACGTGGGGGGTCCAGCCTCCCCGAAGCAGCCTTCCAATTGGGCGTGAAGGCTGCTGGTTGCATTCTTGGAGACAGGCTTGATCGGGCTTGAGGACCCTGGACGAATCTTCTGGGGGTCACGTCCCCTTGCGCTGGCCCCGCCCCTCTTCCTGGCCAGGGCTTGGGTCTAGCCACGCCCCTAGCGCCACTGGCCCAGTGGTTGGGTCGCTGTACCTGTGTTACCACGCTAGGCCCAAAAAGGGCCACACGTGGGGTCCAGCCTCCCCGAAGCAGCCTTCCGAGTGGTCGTGAAGGCTGCTGGTTGCATTCTTGGAGACAGGCTTGATCGGGCTTGAGGACCCCGGCCGATATCTGCCGGGGGTCACGTCCCCTTGCGCCGGCCCCGCCTCTCTTCCTGGCCCGGGCTTGGGTCTAGCCCCGCACCTAGCGCCACTGGCCCGTGTGTCGGGTCGCTGTACCTGGGTTACCACGCTAGGCCCGAAAAGGGCCACACGTGGGGGTCCAGCCTCCCCGAAGCAGCCTTCCAAGTGGGCGTGAGGGCTTCTGGTTGCATTCTTGGAGAGAGACTTGATCGTGCTTGAGGACCCCATCCGCCATCTGCAGGGGGTCACGTCCCCTTGCGCCGGCCCCGCCTCTCTTCCTGGCCCGGGCTTGGGTCTAGCCACGCACCTAGCGCCACTGGTTCAATGGTCGGGTCGCTGTACCTGGGTTACCATGCTAGGCCCAGAAACGGCCACACGTGGGGGTCCAGCCTCCCCGAAGCAGCCTTCCGAATGGACGTGAAGGCTGCTGGTTGCATTCTTGGAGACAGGCTTGATCGGGCTTGAGGAACCTGGCCGCCATCTTCTGGGGGTCATGTCACCGTGCGCCAGCCACGCCCCTCTTCCCGGCCCGGGCTTGGGTCTAGCCACGCCCCTAGCGCCACTCGTCCAGGCGTCGGGTCGCTGTACCTGGGTTACCACGCTAGGCCCGAAAAGGGCCAAACGTTGGGTCCAGCCTCCCTGAAGCAGCCTTCCAAGTGGGCGTGAAGGCTGCTGGTTGCATTCTTGGAGACAGGCTTGATCTGGCTTGAGGACCCCGGCCGACATCTGCTGGGGGTCACGTCCCCTTGCGCACGGCCCCGCCCATCTTCTCGCCCCGGGCTTGGGTCTAGCCACGCCCTTAGCGCCACTGGCCCGGTGGTCGGGTCGCTGTACCTGGGTTACCACGCTAGGCCCGAAAAGGTCCACACGTGGGGGTCCAGCCTCCCCGAAGCAGCCTTCCAAGTGGGCATGAAGGCTGCTGGTTGCATTCCAGGAGACAGGCTTGATCTGGCTTGAGGACCCCGGCCGCCATCTGCCGGGGGTCATGTCCCCTTGCGCCGGCCCCGCCCCTCTTCCCGGCCCGGGATTGGGTCTAGCCACGCCCCTAGCGCCACCAGCCTTGGGGTCGGGTTGCTGTACCTGGGTTACCACGCTAGGCCCGAAAAGGGCTACACGTGGGGGTCCAGCCTCTCCGAAGCAGCCTTCCCAGTTAGCAGGAAGGCTGCTGGTTGCATTCCAGGAGACAGGCTTGATCGGGCTTGAGGACCCCGGCCGCCATCTGCTGGGGGTCACGTCCCCTTTCGCCGGCCCCGCCCCTCTTCCCGGCCCGGGCTTGGGTCTAGCCACGCCCCTAGGGCCACTGGCCCGGGGGTCGGGTCGCTGTACCTGGGTTACCACGCTAGGCCCGAAAAGGGCCACACGTGGGGGTCCAGCCTCCCCAAGGAGCCTTCCAAGTGAGCGTGAAGGCTGCTGGTTGCATTCTTGGAGACAGGCTTGATCTGGCTTGAGGACCCCGGCCGACATCTGCCTGGGGTCACGTCCCTTTGCGCCGGCCCCGCCCCTCTTCCCGGCCCGGGCTTTGGTCTAGCCACGCACCTAGAGCCACTGGTCCAGGGGTCGGTTCGCTGTACCTGGGTTACCATGCTAGGCCCGGAAAGGGCCACACGTGGGGGTCCAGCCTCCCCGAAGCAGCCTTCCGAATGGACGTGAAGGCTGCTGGTTGCATTCTTGGAGACAGGCTTGATCGGGCTTGAGGAACCTGGCCGCCATCTTCTGGGGGTCATGTCACCGTGCGCCAGCCACGCCCCTCTTCCCGGCCCGGGCTTGGGTCTAGCCACGCCCCTAGCGCCACTCGTCCAGGGGTCGGGTCGCTGTACCTGGGTTACCACGCTAGGCCCGAAAAGGGCCAAACGTTTGGGTCCAGCCTCCCTGAAGCAGCCTTCCAAGTGGGCGTGAAGGCTGCTGGTTGCATTCTTGGAGACAGGCTTGATCTGGCTTGAGGACCCCGGCCAACATCTGCTGGGGGTCACGTCCCCTTGCCACGGCCCCGCCCATCTTCTCGCCCCGGGCTTGGGTCTAGCCACGCCCTTAGCTCCACTGGCCCGGTGGTTGGGTCGCTGTACCTGGGTTACCACGCTAGGCCCGAAAAGGTCCACACGTGGGGGTCCAGCCTCCCCGAAGCAGCCTTCCAAGTGGGCATGAAGGCTGCTGGTTGCATTCCAGGAGACAGGCTTGATCTGGCTTGAGGACCCCGGCCGCCATCTGCCGGGGGTCATGTCCCCTTGCGCCGGCCCCGCCCCTCTTCCCGGCCCGGGCTTGGGTCTAGCCACGCCCCTAGCGCCACCAGCCTTGGGGTCGGGTTGCTGTACCTGGGTTACCACGCTAGGCCCGAAAAGGGCCACACGTGGGGGTCCAGCCTCTCCGAAGCAGCCTTCCCAGTTAGCAGGAAGGCTGCTGGTTGCATTCCAGGAGACAGGCTTGATCGGGCTTGAGGACCCCGGCCGCCATCTGCTGGGGGTCACGTCCTCTTTCGCCGGCCCCGCCCCTCTTCCCGGCCCGGGCTTGGGTCTAGCCACGCCCCTAGGGCCACTGGCCCGGGGGTCGGGTCGCTGTACCTGGGTTACCACGCTAGGCCCGAAAAGGGCCACACGTGGGGGTCCAGCCTCCCCAAGGAGCCTTCCAAGTGAGCGTGAAGGCTGCTGGTTGCATTCTTGGAGACAGGCTTGATCTGGCTTGAGGACCCCGGCCGACATCTGCCTGGGGTCACGTCCCTTTGCGCCGGCCCCGCCCCTCTTTCTGGCCCAGGCTTGGGTCTAGCCACGCACCTAGAGCCACTGGTCCAGGGGTCGGTTCGCTGTACCTGGGTTACCACGCTAGGCCCGGAAAGGGCCACACGTGGGGGGTCCAGCCTCCCCGAAGCAGCCTTCCAATTGGGCGTGAAGGCTGCTGGTTGCATTCTTGGAGACAGGCTTGATCGGGCTTGAGGACCCTGGACGAATCTTCTGGGGGTCACGTCCCCTTGCGCTGGCCCCGCCCCTCTTCCTGGCCAGGGCTTGGGTCTAGCCACGCCCCTAGCGCCACTGGCCCAGTGGTTGGGTCGCTGTACCTGTGTTACCACGCTAGGCCCAAAAAGGGCCACACGTGGGGTCCAGCCTCCCCGAAGCAGCCTTCCGAGTGGTCGTGAAGGCTGCTGGTTGCATTCTTGGAGACAGGCTTGATCGGGCTTGAAGACCCCAGCCGATATCTGCCGGGGGTCACGTCCCCTTGCGCCGGCCCCGCCTCTCTTCCTGGCCCGGGCTTGGGTCTAGCCCCGCACCTAGCGCCACTGGCCCGTGTGTCGGGTCGCTGTACCTGGGTTACCATGCTAGGCCCGGAAACGGCCACACGTGGGGGTCCAGCCTCCCCGAAGCAGCCTTCCGAATGGACGTGAAGGCTGTTGGTTGCATTCCGGGAGACAGGCTTGATCTGGCTTGAGGACCCCGGCCGACATCTGCCTGGGGTCACGTCCCTTTGCGCCGGCCCCGCCCCTCTTTCTGGCCCAGGCTTGGGTCTAGCCACGCACCTAGAGCCACTGGTCCAGGGGTCGGGTCGCTGTACCTGGGTTACCACGCTAGGCCCGGAAAGGGCCACACGTGGGGGGTCCAGCCTCCCCGAAGCAGCCTTCCAATTGGGCGTGAAGGCTGCTGGTTGCATTCTTGGAGACAGGCTTGATCGGGCTTGAGGACCCTGGCCGAATCTTCTGGGGTCACGTCCCTTTGCGCTGGCCCCGCCCCTCTTTCCTGGCCAGGGCTTGGGTCTAGCCACGCCCCTAGCGCCACTGGCCCAGTGGTTGGGTCGCTGTACCTGTGTTACCACGCTAGGCCCAAAAAGGGCCACACATGGGGTCCAGCCTCCCCGAAGCAGCCTTCTGAGTGGTCGTGAAGGCTGCTGGTTGCATTCTTGGAGACAGGCTTGATCTGGCTTGAGGACCAAGGCCGACATCTGCTGGGGGTCATGTCCCCGCGCGCCGGCCCCGCCCATCTTCCCGGCCGGGCTTGGGTCTAGCCACGCCCCTAGCGCCACTGGCCCGTGTTGGGTTGCTGTACCTGGGTTACCACGCTAGGCCCGAAAAGGGCCACACGTGGGGGTCCAGCCTCCCCGAAGCAGCCTTCCAAGTGGGCGTGAGGGCTTCTGGTTGCATTCTTGGAGAGAGACTTGATCGTGCTTGAGGACCCCATCCGCCATCTGCAGGGGGTCACGTCCCCTTGCGCCGGCCCCGCCTCTCTTCCTGGCCCGGGCTTGGGTCTAGCCACGCACCTAGCGCCACTGGTTCAATGGTCGGGTCGCTGTACCTGGGTTACCATGCTAGGCCCAGAAACGGCCACACGTGGGGGTCCAGCCTCCCCGAAGCAGCCTTCCGAATGGACGTGAAGGCTGCTGGTTGCATTCTTGGAGACAGGCTTGATCGGGCTTGAGGAACCTGGCCGCCATCTTCTGGGGTCATGTCACCTTGCGCCAGCCACGCCCCTCTTCCCGGCCCGGGCTTGGGTCTAGCCACGCCCCTAGCGCCACTCGTCCAGGCGTCGGGTCGCTGTACCTGGGTTACCACGCTAGGCCCGAAAAGGGCCAAACGTTTGGGTCCAGCCTCCCTGAAGCAGCCTTCCAAGTGGGCGTGAAGGCTGCTGGTTGCATTCTTGGAGACAGGCTTGATCTGGCTTGAGGACCCCGGCCGACATCTGCTGGGGGTCACGTCCCCTTGCCCGGCCCCGCCCATCTTCCTCGGCCCGGGCTTGGGTCTAGCCACGCCCTTAGCGCCACTGGCCCGGTGGTTGGGTCGCTGTACCTGGGTTACCACGCTAGGCCCGAAAAGGTCCACACGTGGGGGTCCAGCCTCCCCGAAGCAGCCTTCCAAGTGGGCGTGAAGGCTGCTGGTTGCATTCTTGGAGACAGGCTTGATCTGGCTTGAGGACCCCGGCCGCCATCTGCCGGGGGTCATGTCCCCTTGCGCCGGCCCCGCCCCTCTTCCCGGCCCGGGCTTGGGTCTAGCCACGCCCCTAGCGCCACCTGGCCGTGGGTCGGGTCGCTGTACCTGGGTTACCACGCTAGGCCCGAAAAGGGCCACACGTGGGGGTCCAGCCTCCCCGAAGCAGCCTTCCAGTTGGCGTGAAGGCTGCTGGTTGCATTCCAGGAGACAGGCTTGATCGGGCTTGAGGACCCCGGCCGCCATCTGCTGGGGGTCACGTCCCCTTGCGCCGGCCCCGCCCCTCTTCCCGGCCCGGGCTTGGGTCTAGCCACGCCCCTAGCGCCACTGGCCCGGGGGTCGGGTCGCTGTACCTGGGTTACCACGCTAGGCCCGAAAAGGGCCACACGTGGGGGTCCAGCCTCCCCGAAGCAGCCTTCCAAGTGAGCGTGAAGGCTGCTGGTTGCATTCTTGGAGACAGGCTTGATCTGGCTTGAGGACCCGGCCGCCATCTGCTGGGGTCACGTCCCCTTGCGCCGGCCCCGCCCTCTTTCCGGCCCGGGCTTGGGTCTAGCCACGCCCCTAGCGCCACTGGTCCAGGGGTCGGGTCGCTGTACCTGGGTTACCACGCTAGGCCCGAAAAGGGCCACACGTGGGGTCCAGCCTCCCCGAAGCAGCCTTCCCAGTTGGCGTGAAGGCTGCTGGTTGCATTCCAGGAGACAGGCTTGATCTGGCTTGAGGACCCCGGCCGCCATCTGCTGGGGGTCACGTCCCCTTGCGCCGGCCCCGCCCCTCTTTCGGCCCGGGCTTGGGTCTAGCCACGCCCTAGCGCCACTGGCCCGTGGGTCGGGTCGCTGTACCTGGGTTACCACGCTAGGCCCGAAAAGGGCCACACGTGGGGGTCCAGCCTCCCCGAAGCAGCCTTCCAAGTGGGCGTGAAGGCTGCTGGTTGCATTCTTGGAGACAGGCTTGATCGGGCTTGAGGACCCTGGCCGACATCTTCTGGGGGTCACGTCCCCTTGCGCCGGCCCCGCCCCTCTTCCTGGCCCGGGCTTGGGTCTAGCCACGCCCCTAGCGCCACTGGCCCAGTGGTTGGGTCGCTGTACCTGGGTTACCACGCTAGGCCCGAAAAGGGCCACACGTGGGGTCCAGCCTCCCCGAAGCAGCCTTCCGAGTGGGCGTGAAGGCTGCTGGTTGCATTCTTGGAGACAGGCTTGATCGGGCTTGAGGACCCCGGCCGCCATCTGCCGGGGGTCACGTCCCCTTGCGCCGGCCCCGCCCCTCTTCCTGGCCCGGGCTTGGGTCTAGCCACGCACCTAGCGCCACTGGCCCGTGTGTCGGGTCGCTGTACCTGGGTTACCACGCTAGGCCCGAAAAGGGCCACACGTGGGGGTCCAGCCTCCCCGAAGCAGCCTTCCGAATGGACGTGAAGGCTGCTGGTTGCATTCTTGGAGACAGGCTTGATCGGGCTTGAGGAACCTGGCCGCCATCTTCTGGGGGTCATGTCCCCGTGCGCCGGCCCCGCCCCTCTTCCCGGCCCGGGCTTGGGTCTAGCCACGCCCCTAGCGCCACTGGTCCAGGGGTCGGGTCGCTGTACCTGGGTTACCACGCTAGGCCCGAAAAGGGCCACACGTGGGGGTCCAGCCTCCCCGAAGCAGCCTTCCAAGTGGGCGTGAAGGCTGCTGGTTGCATTCTTGGAGACAGGCTTGATCTGGCTTGAGGACCCCGGCCGACATCTGCTGGGGGTCACGTCCCCTTGCGCACGGCCCCGCCCATCTTCTCCGCCCGGGCTTGGGTCTAGCCACGCCCTAGCGCCACTGGCCCGGGGTCGGGTCGCTGTACCTGGGTTACCACGCTAGGCCCGAAAAGGGCCACACGTGGGGGTCCAGCCTCCCCGAAGCAGCCTTCCAAGTGGGCATGAAGGCTGCTGGTTGCATTCTTGGAGACAGGCTTGATCTGGCTTGAGGACCCCGGCCGCCATCTGCCGGGGGTCATGTCCCCTTGCGCCGGCCCCGCCCCTCTTCCCGGCCCGGGATTGGGTCTAGCCACGCCCCTAGCGCCACCAGCCTTGGGTCGGGTCGCTGTACCTGGGTTACCACGCTAGGCCCGAAAAGGGCCACACGTGGGGGTCCAGCCTCCCCGAAGCAGCCTTCCCAGTGAGCGTGAAGGCTGCTGGTTGCATTCCAGGAGACAGGCTTGATCGGGCTTGAGGACCCCGGCCGCCATCTGCTGGGGGTCACGTCCTCTTTCGCCGGCCCCGCCCCTCTTCCCGGCCCGGGCTTGGGTCTAGCCACGCCCCTAGGGCCACTGGCCCGGGGGTCGGGTTGCTGTACCTGGGTTACCACGCTAGGCCCGAAAAGGGCCACACGTGGGGGTCCAGCCTCCCCGAAGCAGCCTTCCAAGTGAGCGTGAAGGCTGCTGGTTGCATTCTTGGAGACAGGCTTGATCTGGCTTGAGGACCCCGGTCGCCATCTGCTGGCGGTCACGTCCCCTTGCGCCGGCCCCGCCCCTCTTTCCAGCCCGGGCTTGGGTCTAGCCACGCCCCTAGCGCCACTGGTCCAGGGGTCGGGTCGCTGTACCTGGGTTACCACGCTAGGCCCGAAAAGGGCTACACGTGGGGGTCCAGCCTCCCCGAAGCAGCCTTCCCAGTTAGCGGGAAGGCTGCTGGTTGCATTCCAGGAGACAGGCTTGATCTGGCTTGAGGACCCCGGCCGCCATCTGCTGGGGGTCACGTCCCTTTGCGCCGGCCCCGCCCCTCTTTCTGGCCCAGGCTTGGGTCTAGCCACGCACCTAGAGCCACTGGTCCAGGGGTCGGTTCGCTGTACCTGGGTTACCACGCTAGGCCCGGAAAGGGCCACACGTGGGGGTCCAGCCTCCCCGAAGCAGCCTTCCAATTGGGCGTGAAGGCTGCTGGTTGCATTCTTGGAGACAGGCTTGATCGGGCTTGAGGACCCTGGACGAATCTTCTGGGGGTCACGTCCCCTTGCGCTGGCCCCGCCCCTCTTCCTGGCCAGGGCTTGGGTCTAGCCACGCCCCTAGCGCCACTGGCCCAGTGGTTGGGTCGCTGTACCTGTGTTACCACGCTAGGCCCAAAAAGGGCCACACGTGGGGTCCAGCCTCCCCGAAGCAGCCTTCCCAGTTAGCAGGAAGGCTGCTGGTTGCATTCCAGGAGACAGGCTTGATCGGGCTTGAGGACCCCGGCCGCCATCTGCCGGGGGTCACGTCCCCTTGCGCCGGCCCCGCCCCTCTTCCCGGCCCGGGCTTGGGTCTAGCCACGCCCCTAGCGCCACTGGCCCGTGGGTCGGGTCGCTGTACCTGGGTTACCACGCTAGGCCCGAAAAGGGCCACACGTGGGGGTCCAGCCTCCCCGAAGCAGCCTTCCAAGTGGGCGTGAAGGCTGCTGGTTGCATTCCGGGAGACAGGCTTGATCTGGCTTGAGGACCCCGGCCGCCATCTGCTGGGGGTCACGTCCCCTTGCGCCGGCCCCGCCCCTCTTCCCGGCCCGGGCTTGGGTCTAGCCACGCCCTTAGCGCCACTGGCCCGGGTGTCTGGTCGCTGTACCTGGGTTACAACGCTAGGCCCGGAAAGGGCCACACGTGGGGGTCCAGCCTCCCCGAAGCAGCCTTCCAAGTGGGCGTGAAGGCTGCTGGTTGCATTCTTGGAGACAGGCTTGATCTGGCTTGAGGACCTGGCCGCCATCTGCTGGGGGTCATGTCCCCTTGCGCCGGCCCCGCCCCTCTTCCCGGCCCGGGCTTGGGTCTAGCCACGCCCCTAGCGCCACCTGCCCGTGGGTCGGGTCGCTGTACCTGGGTTACCACGCTAGGCCCGAAAAGGGCCACACGTGGGGGTCCAGCCTCCCCGAAGCAGCCTTCCGAGTGGGCGTGAAGGCTGCTGGTTGCATTCCAGGAGACAGGCTTGATCGGGCTTGAGGACCCCGGCCGCCATCTGCTGGGGGTCACGTCCCCTTGCGCCGGCCCCGCCCCTCTTCCCGGCCCGGGCTTGGGTCTAGCCACGCCCCTAGCGCCACTGGCCCGGGGTTGGGTCGCTGTACCTGGGTTACCACGCTAGGCCCGAAAAGGGCCACACGTGGGGGTCCAGCCTCCCCGAAGCAGCCTTCCCAGTGAGCGTGAAGGCTGCTGGTTGCATTCCTGGAGACAGGCTTGATCGGCTTGAGGACCCCATCCGCCATCTGCAGGGGGTCACGTCCCCTTGCGCCGGCCCCGCCCCTCTTCCCGGCCGGGCTTGGGTCTAGCCACGCCCCTAGCGCCACTGGCCAGGGGTCGGGTCGCTGTACCTGGGTTACCACGCTAGGCCCGAAAAGGGCCACACGTGGGGGTCCAGCCTCCCCGAAGCAGCCTTCCAAGTGGGCGTGAAGGCTGCTGGTTGCATTCCTGGAGACAGGCTTGATCGGGCTTGAGGACCCCGGCCGCCATCTGCTGGGGGTCACGTCCCCTTGCGCCGGCCCCGCCCCTCTTCCGGCCCGGGCTTGGGTCTAGCCACGCCCTAGCGCCACTGGTCCAGGGGTCGGGTAGCTGTACCTGGGTTACCACGCTAGGCCCGAAAAGGGCCACACGTGGGGGTCCAGCCTCCCCGAAGCAGCCTTCCAATTGGGCGTGAAGGCTGCTGGTTGCATTCTTGGAGACAGGCTTGATCGGGCTTGAGGACCCTGGCCGCCATCTGCTGGGGGTCACGTCCCCTTGCGCCGGCCCCGCCCCTCTTCCCGGCCAGGGCTTGGGTCTAGCCACGCCCTAGCGCCACTGGCCAGGGGTCGGGTCGCTGTACCTGGGTTACCACGCTAGGCCCGAAAAGGGCCACACGTGGGGGTCCAGCCTCCCCGAAGCAGCCTTCCGAGTGGTCGTGAAGGCTGCTGGTTGCATTCCTGGAGACAGGCTTGATCGGGCTTGAGGACCCCGGCCGCCATCTGCGGGGGTCATGTCCCCTTGCGCCGGCCCCGCCCCTCTTCCCGGCCCAGGCTTGGGTCTAGCCACGCCCCTAGCGCCACTGGCCAGGGGTCGGGTCGCTGTACCTGGGTTACCACGCTAGGCCCGGAAAGGGCCACACGTGGGGGTCCAGCCTCCCCGAAGCAGCCTTCCAAGTGGCGTGAAGGCTGCTGGTTGCATTCCAGGAGACAGGCTTGATCTGGCTTGAGGACCCTGGCCGCCATCTGCTGGGGGTCACGTCCCTTGCGCCGGCCCCGCCCCTCTTCCCGGCCCGGGCTTGGGTCTAGCCACGCCCCTAGCGCCACTCGTCCAGGGGTCGGGTCGCTGTACCTGGGTTACCACGCTAGGCCCGAAAAGGGCCACACGTGGGGGTCCAGCCTCCCCGAAGCAGCCTTCCGAAGTGGGCGTGAAGGCTGCTGGTTGCATTCCTGGAGACAGGCTTGATCTGGCTTGAGGACCCTGGCCGCCATCTGCCTGGGGTCACGTCCCCTTGCGCCGGCCCCGCCCCTCTTCCCGGCCCGGGCTTGGGTCTAGCCACGCCCTAGCGCCACTGGCCAGGGGTCGGGTCGCTGTACCTGGGTTACCACGCTAGGCCCGAAAAGGCCACACGTGGGGGTCCAGCCTCCCCGAAGCAGCCTTCCAAGTGGGCGTGAAGGCTGCTGGTTGCATTCCAGGAGACAGGCTTGATCGGGCTTGAGGACCCCGGCCGCCATCTGCGGGGGTCACGTCCCCTTGCGCCGGCCCCGCCCCTCTTCCCGGCCCGGGCTTGGGTCTAGCCACGCCCCTAGCGCCACTGGCCGGGGGTCGGGTCGCTGTACCTTGGTTACCACGCTAGGCCCGAAAAGGGCCACACGTGGGGGTCCAGCCTCCCCGAAGCAGCCTTCCAGTGGGCGTGAAGGCTGCTGGTTGCATTCCAGGAGACAGGCTTGATCGGGCTTGAGGACCCCGGCCGCCATCTGCAGGGGGTCACGTCCCCTTTCGCCGGCCCCGCCCCTCTTCCCGGCCCGGGCTTGGGTCTAGCCACGCCCTAGCGCCACCTGCCAGGGGTCGGGTCACTGTACCTGGGTTACCACGCTAGGCCCGGAAAGGGCCACACGTGGGGGTCCAGCCTCCCCGAAGCAGCCTTCCAAGTGGGCGTGAAGGCTGCTGGTTGCATTCCGGGAGACAGGCTTGATCGGGCTTGAGGACCCCGGCCGCCATCTGCTGGGGTCACGTCCCCTTGCGCCGGCCCCGCCCCTCTTCCCGGCCCGGGCTTGGGTCTAGCCACGCCCTAGCGCCACTGTCCAGGGGTCGGGTCACTGTACCTGGGTTACCACGCTAGGCCCGAAAAGGGCCACGCGTGGGGGTCCAGCCTCCCCGAAGCAGCCTTCCAAGTGGGCGTGAAGGCTGCTGGTTGCATTGCTGGAGACAGGCTTGATCGGGCTTGAGGACCCCGGCCGCCATCTGCCGGGGGTCACGTCCCCTTTCGCCGGCCCCGCCCCTCTTCCAGCCCGGGCTTGGGTCTAGCCACGCCCTAGCGCCACTGGCCAGGGGTCGGGTCGCTGTACCTGGGTTACCACGCTAGGCCCGAAAAGGGCCACACGTGGGGGTCCAGCCTCCCCGAAGCAGCCTTCCAAGTGGGCGTGAAGGCTGCTGGTTGCATTCTTGGAGACAGGCTTGATCGGGCTTGAGGACCCCGGCCGCCATCTGCTGGGGGTCACGTCCCCTTGCGCCGGCCCCGCCCCTCTTCCCGGCCGGGCTTGGGTCTAGCCACGCCCCTAGCGCCACTGGTCCAGGGGTCGGGTCGCTGTACCTGGGTTACCACGCTAGGCCCGAAAAGGGCCACACGTGGGGGTCCAGCCTCCCCGAAGCAGCCTTCCGAGTGGGCGTGAAGGCTGCTGGTTGCATTCTGGGAGACAGGCTTGATCGGGCTTGAGGACCATGGCCGCCATCTGCCGGGGGTCACGTCCCCTTGCTCCGGCCCCGCCCCTCTTCCCGGCCCAGGGCTTGGGTCTAGCCACGCCCCTAGCGCCACTGGCCAGGGGTCGGGTCGCTGTACCTGGGTTACCACGCTAGGCCCGAAAAGGGCCACACGTGGGGGTCCAGCCTCCCCGAAGCAGCCTTCCGAGTGGGCGTGAAGGCTGCTGGTTGCATTCCTGGAGACAGGCTTGATCTGGCTTGAGGACCCGGCCGCCATCTGCTGGGGGTCACGTCCCCTTGCGCCGGCCCCGCCCCTCTTCCCGGCCCAGGCTTGGGTCTAGCCACGCCCCTAGAGCCACTGTCCAGGGGTCGGGTCGCTGTACCTGGGTTACCACGCTAGGCCAGGAAAGGGCCACACGTGGGGGTCCAGCCTCCCCGAAGCAGCCTTCCAAGTGGCGTGAAGGCTGCTGGTTGCATTCCAGGAGACAGGCTTGATCTGGCTTGAGGACCCTGGCCGCCATCTTCTGGGGCTCACGTCCCCTTGCGCTGGCCCCGCCCCTCTTCCTGGCCCGGGCTTGGGTCTAGCCACGCCCCTAGAGCCACCAGTCCAGGGGTCGGGTCGCTGTACCTGGGTTACCATGCTAGGCCCGGAAACGGCCACACGTGGGGTCCAGCCTCCCCGAAGCAGCCTTCCGAATGGACGTGAAGGCTGTTGGTTGCATTCCGGGAGACAGGCTTGATCTGGCTTGAGGACCCTGGCCGCCATCTGCCTGGGGTCACGTCCCTTTGCGCCGGCCCCGCCCCTCTTCCCGGCCCGGGCTTGGGTCTAGCCACGCCCCTAGAGCCACCAGTCCAGGGGTCGGGTCGCTGTACCTGGGTTACCACGCTAGGCCCGGAAAGGGCCACACGTGGGGGTCCAGCCTCCCCGAAGCAGCCTTCCAATTGGGCGTGAAGGCTGCTGGTTGCATTCTTGGAGACAGGCTTGATCGGGCTTGAGGACCCCGGCCGCCATCTGCTGGGGGTCACGTCCCCTTGCGCCGGCCCCGCCCCTCTTCCTGGCCCGGGCTTGGGTCTAGCCACGCCCCTAGCGCCACTGGCCCAGTGGTTGGGTCGCTGTACCTGGGTTACCACGCTAGGCCCGAAAAGGGCCACACGTGGGGTCCAGCCTCCCCGAAGCAGCCTTCCAAGTGGGCGTGAAGGCTGCTGGTTGCATTCCTGGAGACAGGCTTGATCGGGCTTGAGGACCCCGGCCGCCATCTGCTGGGGGTCACTGTCCCCTTGCGCCGGCCACCGCCCCTCTTCCCGGCCCGGGCTTGGGTCTAGCCACGCCCCTAGCGCCACTGGCCCAGGGGTCGGGTCGCTGTACCTGGGTTACCACGCTAGGCCCGAAAAGGGCCACACGTGGGGGTCCAGCCTCCCGAAGCAGCCTTCCAAGTGGGCGTGAAGGCTGCTGGTTGCATTCCAGGAGACAGGCTTGATCTGGCTTGAGGACCCCGGCCGCCATCTGCTGGGGGTCACGTCCCCTTGCGCCGGCCCCGCCCCTCTTCCCGGCCCGGGCTTGGGTCTAGCCACGGCCCTAGCGCCACTGGCCAGGGGATCGGGTCGCTGTAACTGGGTTACCACGCTAGGCCCGAAAAGGGCCACACGTGGGGGTCCAGCCTCCCCGAAGCAGCCTTCCAAGTGGGCGTGAAGGCTGCTGGTTGCATTCCGGGAGACAGGCTTGATCGGGCTTGAGGACCCCGGCCGCCATCTGCTGGGGGTCACGTCCCCGTGCGCCAGCCCCGCCCCTCTTCCCGGCCCGGGCTTGGGTCTAGCCACGCCCCTAGCGCCACCAGTCCAGGGGTCGGGTCGCTGTACCTGGGTTACCACGCTAGGCCCGAAAAGGGCCACACGTGGGGTCCAGCCTCCCCGAAGCAGCCTTCCAAGTGGGAGAGAAGGCTGCTGGTTGCATTCCGGGAGACAGGCTTGATCTGGCTTGAGGACCCCGGCCGCCATCCGCTGGGGTCACGTCCCCTTGCGCCGGCCCCGCCCCTCTTCCCGGCCCGGGCTTGGGTCTAGCCACGCCCCTAGGGCCACTGGCCCGGGGTCGGGTCGCTGTACCTGGGTTACCACGCTAGGCCCGAAAAGGGCCACACGTGGGGGTCCAGCCTCCCCGAAGCAGCCTTCCGAGTGGGCGTGAAGGCTGCTGGTTGCATTCCAGGAGACAGGCTTGATCTGGCTTGAGGACCCCGGCCGCCATCTGCTGGGGGTCACGTCCCCTTGCGCCGGCCCCGCCCCTCTTCCCGGCCCGGGCTTGGGTCTAGCCACGCCCCTAGCGCCACTGGCCCAGGGGTCGGGTCGCTGTACCTGGGTTACCACGCTAGGCCCGAAAAGGGCCACACGTGGGGGTCCAGCCTCCCCGAAGCAGCCTTCCAAGTGGGCGTGAAGGCTGCTGGTTGCATTCCGGGAGACAGGCTTGATCGGGCTTGAGGACCCCGGCTCGCCATCTGCGGGGGTCACGTCCCCTTTCGCCGGCCCCGCCCCTCTTTCCAGCCCGGGCTTGGGTCTAGCCACGCCCCTAGGGCCACTGGCCCGGGGTCGGGTCGCTGTACCTGGGTTACCACGCTAGGCCCGAAAAGGGCCACACGTGGGGGTCCAGCCTCCCCGAAGCAGCCTTCCGAGTGAGGCGTGAAGGCTGCTGGTTGCATTCCTGGAGACAGGCTTGATCGGGCTTGAGGACCCCGGCCGCCATCTGCGGGGGTCACGTCCCCTTTCGCCGGCCCCGCCCCTCTTCCCGGCCCGGGCTTGGGTCTAGCCACGCCCCTAGCGCCACTGGCCCGTGGGTCGGGTCGCTGTACCTGGGTTACCACGCTAGGCCCGAAAAGGGCCACACGTGGGGGTCCAGCCTCCCCGAAGCAGCCTTCCAAGTGGGCGTGAAGGCTGCTGGTTGCATTCTGGGAGACAGGCTTGATCGGGCTTGAGGACCCTGCCGCCATCTGCAGGGGGTCACGTCCCCTTGCGCCGGCCCCGCCCCTCTTCCCGGCCCGGGCTTGGGTCTAGCCACGCCCCTAGCGCCACTGGCCCGGTGGTCGGGTCGCTGTACCTGGGTTACCACGCTAGGCCCGGAAAGGGCCACACGTGGGGGTCCAGCCTCCCCGAAGCAGCCTTCCGAGTGGGCGTGAAGGCTGCTGGTTGCATTCCAGGAGACAGGCTTGATCGGGCTTGAGGACCCCGGCCGCCATCTGCAGGGGATCACGTCCCCTTGCATCTGCCCCGCCCCTCTTCCCGGCCCGGGCTTGGGTCTAGCCACGTCTCTAGCGCCACTGGCCGGGGGTTTGGGTCACTGTACCTGGGTTACCACGCTAGGCCCGAAAAGGGCTACACGTGGGGGGTCCAGCCTCCCCGAAGCAGCCTTCCCAGTGAGCGGGAAGGCTGCTGGTTGAATTCCAGGAGACAGGCTTGATCGGGCTTGAGGACCCCATCCGCCATCTGCAGGGGGTCACGTCCCCTTTCGCCAGCCCCGCCCCTCTTCCCAGCCCGGGCTTGTGTCTAGCCACGGCCCTAGCGCCACCTGCCAGGGGATCGGGTCACTGTACCTTGGTTACCACGCTAGGCCCGAAAAGGGCCACACGTGGGGGTCCAGCCTCCCCGAAGCAGCCTTCCAAGTGGGCGTGAAGGCTGCTGGTTGCATTCCGGGAGACAGGCTTGATCGGGCTTCAGGACCCCGGCCGCCATCTGCTGGGGGTCATGTCCCCGTGCGCCAGCCACGCCCCTCTTCCCGGCCAGGGCTTGGGTCTAGCCACGACCCTAGCCCCACCAGTCCAGGGGTCGGGTCACTGTACCTGGGTTACCACGCTAGGCCCGAAAAGGGCCACATGTGAGGGTACAGCCTCCCCGAAGCAGCCTTCCAATTGGGCGTGAAGGCTGCTGGTTGCATTCCGGGAGACAGGCTTGATCTGGCTTGAGGACCCTGGCCGCCATCTGCTGGGGGTCACGTCCCCTTGCCACGGCCCCGCCCCTCTTCCCGGCCAGGGCTTGGGTCTAGCCACGGCCCTAGTGCCACTGGAACGGGGGTCAGGTCGCTGTACCTGGGTTACCACGCTAGGCCCGAAAAGGGCCACGCGTGGGGGTTCCAGCCTCCCCGAAGCAGCCTTCCGAGTGGTCGTGAAGGCTGCTGGTTGCATCCAGGAAGACAGGCTTGATCTGGCTTTAGGACCCCTGCCGCCATCTGCTGGGGGTCATGTCCCCGCGCGCCGGCCCCACTCCTCTTCCCGGCCCAGGCTTGGGTCTAGCCACGCCCCTAGAGCCACCTGTCCAGGGGTCGGGTCGCTGTACCTGGGTAACCACGCTAGGCCAGGAAAGGGCCACACGTGGGGGTCCAGCCTCCCCTTAGCAGCCTTCCAAATGTGCGTGAAGGCTGCTGGTTGCTTTCCAGAAGACAGGCTTGATCTGGCTTGAGGACCCTGGCCGCCATCTGCCTGGGGTCACGTCCCTTTGCGCCGGCCCCGCCCCTCTTCCCGGCCCGGGCTTGGGTCTAGCCACGCCCCTAGAGCCACCAGTCCAGGGGTCGGGTCGCTGTACCTGGGTTATCATGCTAGGCCCGGAAACGGCCACACGTGAGGGTCCAGCCTCCCCGAAGCAGCCTTCCGAATGGACGTGAAGGCTGTTGGTTGCATTCCGGGAGACAGGCTTGATCTGGCTTGAGGACCCTGGCCGCCATCTGCCTGGGGTCACGTCCCTTTGCGCCGGCCCCGCCCCTCTTCCCGGCCCGGGCTTGGGTCTAGCCACGCCCCTAGAGCCACCAGTCCAGGGGTCGGGTCGCTGTACCTGGGTTATCATGCTAGGCCCGGAAAGGGCCACACGTGGGGGGTCCAGCCTCCCCGAAGAAGCCTTCCAATTGGGCGTGAAGGCTGCTGGTTGCATTCCAGGAGACAGGCTTGATCGGGCTTGAGGACCCCGGCCGCCATCTGCAGGGGATCACGTCCCCTTGCATCTGCCCCGCCCCTCTTCCCGGCCCGGGCTTGGGTCTAGCCACGTCTCTAGCGCCACTGGCCGGGGGTTTGGGTCACTGTACCTGGGTTACCACGCTAGGCCCGAAAAGGGCTACACGTGGGGGGTCCAGCCTCCCCGAAGCAGCCTTCCCAGTGAGCGGGAAGGCTGCTGGTTGAATTCCAGGAGACAGGCTTGATCGGGCTTGAGGACCCCATCCGCCATCTGCAGGGGGTCACGTCCCCTTTCGCCAGCCCCGCCCCTCTTCCCAGCCCGGGCTTGTGTCTAGCCACGGCCCTAGCGCCACCTGCCAGGGGATCGGGTCACTGTACCTTGGTTACCACGCTAGGCCCGAAAAGGGCCACACGTGGGGGTCCAGCCTCCCCGAAGCAGCCTTCCAAGTGGGCGTGAAGGCTGCTGGTTGCATTCCGGGAGACAGGCTTGATCGGGCTTCAGGACCCCGGCCGCCATCTGCTGGGGTTCATGTCCCCGTGCGCCAGCCACGCCCCTCTTCCCGGCCAGGGCTTGGGTCTAGCCACGACCCTAGCCCCACCAGTCCAGGGGTCGGGTCACTGTACCTGGGTTACCACGCTAGGCCCGAAAAGGGCCACATGTGAGGGTACAGCCTCCCCGAAGCAGCCTTCCAATTGGGCGTGAAGGCTGCTGGTTGCATTCCGGGAGACAGGCTTGATCTGGCTTGAGGACCCTGGCCGCCATCTGCTGGGGGTCACGTCCCCTTGCCACGGCCCCGCCCCTCTTCCCGGCCAGGGCTTGGGTCTAGCCACGGCCCTAGTGCCACTGGAACGGGGGTCAGGTCGCTGTACCTGGGTTACCACGCTAGGCCCGAAAAGGGCCACACGTGGGGGTTCCAGCCTCCCCGAAGCAGCCTTCCGAGTGGTCGTGAAGGCTGCTGGTTGCATCCAGGAAGACAGGCTTGATCTGGCTTTAGGACCCCTGCCGCCATCTGCTGGGGGTCATGTCCCCGTGCGCCAGCCCCGCCCCTCTTCCCGGCCCGGGCTTGGGTCTAGCCACGCCCCTAACGCCACCAGCCTTGGGGTCGGGTCACTTTACCTGGGTAACCACGCTAGGCCCGAAAAGGGCCACACGTGGGGGTTCCAGCCTCCCCGAAGCAGCCTTCCAAATGGGCGTGAAGGCTGCTGGTGCATTCCGGGAGACAGGCTTGATCGGGCTTGAGGTCCCCGGCTGCCATCTACCGGGGGTCACGACCCCTTTCGGCGGCCCCGCCCCTCTTTCCAGCCCGGGCTTGGGTCTAGCCACGCCCCTAGGCCCACTGGCCCGTGGGTCGGGTTTGTGTACCTGGGTTACCACGCTAGGCCCGAAAAGGGCCACACGTGGGGGTCCAGCCTCCCCAAGGAGCCTTCCAAGTGAGCGTGAAGGCTGCTGGTTGCATTCTTGGAGACAGGCTTGATCTGGCTTGAGGACCATGGTCGCCATCTGCTGGGGGTCACGTCCCCTTGCGCCGGCCCCGCCCCTCTTTCCAGCCTGGGCTTGGGTCTAGCCACGCCCCTAGCGCCACTGGTCCAGGGGTCGGGTCGCTGTACCTGGGTTACCACGCTAGGCCCGAAAAGGGCCACACGTGGGGTTCCAGCCTCCCCGAAGCAGCCTTCCGAGTGGGCGTGAAGGCTGCTGGTTGCATTCTGGGAGACAGGCTTGATCGGGCTTGAGGAACCCGGCGGCCATCTGCCCGGGGTCACATCCCCTTGCGCCGGCCACGCCCCTCTTCCCGGCCCAGGCTTGGGTCTAGCCACGCCCCTAGCGCCACTGGTCCAGGGGTCGGGTCGCTGTACCTGGGTTACCACGCGAGGTCCGAAAAGGGCCACACGTGGGGGTCCAGCCTCCTCGAAGCAGCCTTCCGAGTGGGCGTGAAGGCTGCTGGTTGCATTCTTGGAGACAGGCTTGATGTGGCTTGAGGACCCAGGCCGCCATCTGCTGGGGGTCATGTCCTCGCGCGCCGGCCCCACCCTCTTCCCGGCCCAGGCTTGGGTCTAGCCACGCCCCTAGAGCCACCTGTCCAGGGGTCGGGTCGCTGTACCTGGGTAACCACGCTAGGCCAGGAAAGGGCCACACGTGGGGGTCCAGCCTCCCCTTAGCAGCCTTCCAAATGTGCGTGAAGGCTGCTGGTTGCTTTCCAGAAGACAGGCTTGATCTGGCTTGAGGACCCTGGCCGCCATCTGCAGGGGTTCACGTCCCCGCTCACCAGCCCCGCCCCTCTTCTTGGCCCGGGCTTGGGTCTAGCCACGCCCCTAGAGCCACCAGTCCAGGGGTCGGGTCGCTGTACCTGGGTTATCATGCTAGGCCCGGAAACGGCCACACGTGAGGGTCCAGCCTCCCCGAAGCAGCCTTCCGAATGGACGTGAAGGCTGTTGGTTGCATTCCGGGAGACAGGCTTGATCTGGCTTGAGGACCCTGGCCGCCATCTGCCTGGGGTCACGTCCCTTTGCGCCGGCCCCGCCCCTCTTCCCGGCCCGGGCTTGGGTCTAGCCACGCCCCTAGAGCCACCAGTCCAGGGGTCGGGTCGCTGTACCTGGGTTATCATGCTAGGCCCGGAAAACGGCCACACGTGAGGGTCCAGCCTCCCCGAAGCAGCCTTCCAATTGGGCGTGAAGGCTGCTGGTTGCATTCTTGGAGACAGGCTTGATCGGGCTTGAGGACCCCGGCCGCCATCTGCTGGGGGTCACGTCCCCGCTCACCAGCCCCGCCCCTCTTCTTGGCCCAGGCTTGGGTCTAGCCACGCCCCTAGCGCCACTGGCCCAGTGGTTGGGTCGCTGTACCTGTGTTACCACGCTAGGCCTGAAAAGGGCCACACGTTGGGGTCCAGCCTCCCCGAAGCAGCCTTCCAAGTGGGCGTGAAGGCTGCTGGTTGCATTCCAGAAGACAGGCTTGATCGGGCTTGAGGACCCCGGCCGCCATCTGCTGGGGGCCATGTCACCTTGCGCCGGCACCGCCCCTCTTCCCAGCCCGGGCTTGTGTCTAGCCACGGCCCTCGTGCCACTGGCCCGGGGGTCGGGTTGCTTTACCTGTGTTATCACGCTAGGCCCGAAAAGGGCCACACGTGGGGGTACAGCCTTCCCGAAGCAGCCTTCTGAGTGGGCGTGAAGGCTGCTGGTTGCATTCCAGGAGACAGGCTTGATCTGGCTTGAGGACCCTGGCCGCCATCTGCTGGGGGTCACGTCCCCTTGCCACGGCCCTGCCCCTCTTCCCGGCCAGGGCTTGGGTCTAGCCACGGCCCTAGTGCCACTGGAACGGGGTTCGGGTCACTGTACCTGGGTTACCACGCTAGGCCCTAAAAGGGCCACACGTGTGGGGTCCAGCCTCCACGAAGCAGCGTTCCGAGTGGGCGTGAAGGCTGCTGGTTGCATCCAGGAAGACAGGCTTGATCGGGCTTGAGGACCCAGGCCGCCATCTGCAGGGGTTCACGTCCCCGCTCACCAGCCCCGCCCCTCTTCCCGGCCTGGGCTTGGGTCTAGCCACGCCCCTAGAGCCACCAGTCCAGGGGTCGGGTCGCTGTACCTGGGTTACCACGCTAGGCCCGGAAAGGGCCACACGTGCTGGTCCAGCCTCCCCGAAGCAGCCTTTCAAGTGGGCGTGAAGGCTGCTGGTTGCATTCCGGGAGACAGGCTTGATCTGGCTTGAGGACCCAGGCCGCCATCTCCAGGAGGTCACGTCTTCTTGCGCCGGCCACGCCCCTCTTCCCCGCCCGGGCTTGGGTCTAGCCACGCCCCTAGGGCCACTGGCCTGGGGTCGGGTCGCTGTACCTGGGTTACCACGCTAGGCCCGAAAAGGGCCACACGTGGGGTTCCAGCCTCCCCGAAGCAGCCTTCTGAGTGGGCGTGAAGGCTGCTGGTTGCATTCCAGAAGACAGGCTTGATCTGGCTTGAGGACCCCGGCCGCCATCTGCAGGGGGTCACGTCCCCTTTCGCCGGCCCTGCCCCTCTTCCCGGCCCAGGCTTGGGTCTAGCCACGCCCCTAGCGCCACTGGCCCAGTGGTTGGGTCGCTGTACCTGGGTTACCACGCTAGGCCCGAAAAGGTCCACACATGGGGGTCCAGCCTCCCCGAAGCAGCCTTCCAAGTGGGCGTGAAGGCTGCTGGTGCATTCCGGGAGACAGGCTTGATCGGGCTTGAGGACCCCGGCTGCCATCTACCGGGGGTCACGACCCCTTTCGCCGGCCCCGCCCCTCTTTCCAGCCCGGGCTTGGGTCTAGCCACGCCCCTAGGGCCACTGGCCCGGGGGTCGGGTTGCTGTACCTGGGTTACCACGCTAGGCCCGAAAAGGGCCACACGTGGGGCTACAGCCTCCCCGAAGCAGCATTCCGAGGAGGCGTAAAGGCTGCTGGTTGCATTCTTGGAGACAGGCTTGACCGGGCTTGAGGACCCCGGCCGCCATCTGCCGGGGGTCACGTCCCCTTTCGCCGGCCCCGCCCCTCTTCCCGGCCCGGGCTTGGGTCTAGCCACGCCCCTAGGCCCACTGGCCCGTGGGTCGGGTTTCTGTACCTGGGTTACCACGCTACGCCCGAAAAGTGCCACACGTGGGGGTCCAGCCTCCCCGAAGCAGCCTTCCAAGTGGGCGTGAAGGCTGCTGGTTGCATTCCGGGAGACAGGCTTGATCGGGCTTGAGGATCCCTGCCGCCATCTGCAGGGGGTCACGTCCCCCTGCGCCGGCCACGCCCCTCTTCCCGGCCCGGGCTTGGGTCTAGCCACGCCCCTAGCGCCACTGGCCCGGTGGTCGGGTTGCTGTAACTGTGTTACCACGCTAGGCCCGGAAAGGGCCACACGTGGGGGTCCAGCCTCCCCGAAGCACCCTTCCAAGTGGGCGTGAAGGCTGCTGGTTGCATTCAGGAAGACAGGCTTGATCGGGCTTGAGGACCCTGGCCGCCATCTGATGGGGGTCACGTCCACTTGCGCCGGCCCCGCCCCTCTTCCCGGACCGGGCTTGGGTCTAGCCACGCCCCTAGCGCCACCAGCCTTGGGGTCGGGTCACTTTACCTGGGTTACCACGCTAGGCCTGAAAAGGGCCACACGTGCTGGTCCAGCCTCCCCGAAGCAGCCTTCCAAGTGGGCGTGAAGGCTCCTGGTTGCATTCTTGGAGACAGGCTTGATCGGGCTTGAGGACCCCGGCCGCCATCTGCTGGGGGTCATGTCCCCGTGCGCCAGCCACGGCCCTCGTCCCGGCCCGGGCTTGGGTCTAGCCACGACCCTAGCCCCACCAGTCCAGGGGTCGGGTCACTGTACTTGGGTTACCATGCTAGGCCCGAAAAGGGCCACACGTGGGGGTACAGCCTCCCCGAAGCAGCCTTCCAAGTGGGCGTGAAGGCTGCTGGTTGCGTTCCGGGAGACAGGCTTGATCGGGCTTGAGGACCCCGGCTGCCATCTACCGGGGGTCACGTCCCCTTTCGCCGGCCCCGCCCCTCTCCCCGGCCCGGGCTTGGGTCTAGCCACGCCCCTAGCGCCACCAGCCTTGGGATCGGGTCGCTGTACCTGGGTTACCACGCTAGGCCCGAAAAGGGCCACGTTTGGGGGGTCCAGCCTCCCCGAAGCAGTCTTCTGAGTGGGCGTGAAGGCTGCTGGTTGCATTCCAGGAGACAGGCTTGATCGGGCTTGAGGAACCCAGCCGCCATTTGCCGGGGGTCACGTCCCCTTGCGCCGGCCCAGCCCCTCTTCCCGGCCCGGGCTTGTGTCTAGCCACGCCCCTAGCGCCACTGGCCCGGGGGTCGGGTTGCTGTACCTGGGTTACCACGCTAGGCCCGAAAAGGGCCACACGTGTGGGCCCAGCCTCCCCAAGGAGCCATCCAAGTGAGCGTGAAGGCTGCTGGTTGCATTCTTGGTAACAGGCTTGATCGGGCTTGAGGACCCCGGCCGCCATCTGCAGGGGATCACGTCCCCTTGCATCTGCCCGCCCCTCTTTCCAGCCCGGGCTTGGGTCTAGCCACGTCTCTAGCGCCACTGGCCGGGGGTTTGGGTCACTGTACCTGGGTTACCACGCTAGGCCCGAAAAGGGCTACACGTGGGGGGTCCAGCCTCCCCGAAGCAGCCTTCCCAGTGAGCGGGAAGGCTGCTGGTTGAATTCCAGGAGACAGGCTTGATCGGGCTTGAGGACCCCATCCGCCATCTGCAGGGGGTCACGTCCCCTTTCGCCAGCCCCGCCCCTCTTCCCAGCCCGGGCTTGTGTCTAGCCACGGCCCTAGCGCCACCTGCCAGGGGATCGGGTCACTGTACCTTGGTTACCACGCTAGGCCCGAAAAGGGCCACACGTGGGGGTCCAGCCTCCCCGAAGCAGCCTTCCAAGTGGGCGTGAAGGCTGCTGGTTGCATTCCGGGAGACAGGCTTGATCGGGCTTCAGGACCCCGGCCGCCATCTGCTGGGGGTCATGTCCCCGTGCGCCAGCCACGCCCCTCTCCCGGCCCGGGCTTGGGTCTAGCCACGACCCTAGCCCCACCAGTCCAGGGGTCGGGTCACTGTACCTGGGTTACCACGCTAGGCCCGAAAAGGGCCACATGTGAGGGTACAGCCTCCCGGAAGCAGCCTTCCAAATGGGCGTGAAGGCTGCTGGTGCATTCCGGGAGACAGGCTTGATCGGGCTTGAGGACCCCGGCTGCCATCTCCCGGGGGTCACGACCCCTTTCGCCGGCCACGCCCCTCTTTCCAGCCCGGGCTTGGGTCTAGCCACGCCCCTAGGGCCCCTGGCCCGGGGGTCGGGTTGCTGTACCTGGGTTACCACGCTAGGCCCGAAAAGGGCCACACGTGGGGCTACAGCCTCCCCGAAGCAGCATTCCGAGGAGGCGTAAAGGCTGCTGGTTGCATTCTTGAAGTCAGGCTTGATCTGGCTTGAGGCCCCCGCCCGCCATCTTCTGGGGGTCACGTCCCCTTTCGCCGGCCCCGCCCCTCTTCCCGGCCTGGGCTTGGGTCTAGCCACGCCCCTAGCGCCACTGGTCCAGGGGTCGGGTCGCTGTACCTGGGTTACCACGCTAGGCCCGAAAAGGGCCACACGTGGGGTTCCAGCCTCCCCGAAGCAGCCTTCCAAGTGGGCGTGAAGGCTGCTGGTTGCATTCTGGGAGACAGGCTTGATCGGGCTTGAGGAACCCGGCCGCCATTTGCCCGGGGTCACATCCCCTTGCGCCGGCCCCGCCCCTCTTCCCGGCCCAGGCTTGGGTCTAGCCACGCCCCTAGCGCCACTGGTCCAGGGGTCGGGTCGCTGTACCTGGGTTACCACGCGAGGTCCGAAAAGGGCCACACGTGGGGGTCCAGCCTCCTCGAAGCAGCCTTCCGAGTGGGCGTGAAGGCTGCTGGTTGCATTCTTGGAGACAGGCTTGATGTGGCTTGAGGACCCAGGCCGCCATCTGCTGGGGGTCATGTCCCAGCGCGCCGGCCCCACTCCTCTTCCTGGCCCAGGCTTGGGTCTAGCCACGCCCCTAGAGCCACCTGTCCAGGGGTCAGGTCGCTGTACCTGGGTAACCACGCTAGGCCAGGAAAGGGCCACACGTGGGGGTCCAGCCTCCCCTTAGCAGCCTTCCAAATGTGCGTGAAGGCTGCTGGTTGCTTTCCAGAAGACAGGCTTGATCTGGCTTGAGGACCCTGGCCGCCATCTGCAGGGGTTCACGTCCCCGCTCACCAGCCCCGCCCCTCTTCTTGGCCCGGGCTTGGGTCTAGCCACGCCCCTAGAGCCACCAGTCCAGGGGTCGGGTCACTGTACCTGGGTTACCACGCTAGGCCCGAAAAGGGCCACACGTGGGGGTCCAGCCTCCCCGAAGCAGCCTTCCAAGTGGGCGTGAAGGCTGCTGGTTGCATTCCAGAAGACAGGCTTGATCTGGCTTGAGGACCCAGGCCGCCATCTCCAGGAGGTCACGTCTCCTTGCGCCGGCCACGCCCCTCTTCCCCGCCCGGGCTTGGGTCTAGCCACGCCCCTAGGGCCACTGGCCTGGGGTCGGGTCGCTGTACCTGGGTTACCACGCTAGGCCCGAAAAGGGCCACACGTGGGGTTCCAGCCTCCCCGAAGCAGCCTTCTGAGTGGGCGTGAAGGCTGCTGGTTGCATTCCAGAAGACAGGCTTGATCTGGCTTGAGGACCCCGGCCGCCATCTGCAGGGGGTCACGTCCCCTTTCGCCGGCCCTGCCCCTCTTCCCGGCCCAGGCTTGGGTCTAGCCACGCCCCTAGCGCCACTGGCCCAGTGGTTGGGTCGCTGTACCTGGGTTACCACGCTAGGCCCGAAAAGGTCCACACATGGGGGTCCAGCCTCCCCGAAGCAGCCTTCCAAGTGGGCGTGAAGGCTGCTGGTGCATTCCGGGAGACAGGCTTGATCGGGCTTGAGGACCCCGGCTGCCATCTACCGGGGGTCACGACCCCTTTCGCCGGCCCCGCCCCTCTTTCCAGCCCGGGCTTGGGTCTAGCCACGCCCCTAGGGCCACTGGCCCGGGGGTCGGGTTGCTGTACCTGGGTTACCACGCTAGGCCCGAAAAGGGCCACACGTGGGGCTACAGCCTCCCCGAAGCAGCATTCCGAGGAGGCGTAAAGGCTGCTGGTTGCATTCTTGGAGACAGGCTTGATCGGGCTTGAGGACCCCGGCCGCCATCTGCCGGGGGTCACGTCCCCTTGCGCCGGCCCCGCCCCTCTTCCCGGCCCGGGCTTGGGTCTAGCCACGCCCCTAGGCCCACTGGCCCGTGGGTCGGGTTTCTGTACCTGGGTTACCACGCTACGCCCGAAAAGTGCCACACGTGGGGGTCCAGCCTCCCCGAAGCAGCCTTCCAAGTGGGCGTGAAGGCTGCTGGTTGCATTCCGGGAGACAGGCTTGATCGGGCTTGAGGATCCCTGCCGCCATCTGCAGGGGGTCACGTCCCCCTGCGCCGGCCACGCCCCTCTTCCCGGCCCGGGCTTGGGTCTAGCCACGCCCCTAGCGCCACTGGCCCGGTGGTCGGGTTGCTGTAACTGTGTTACCACGCTAGGCCCGGAAAGGGCCACACGTGGGGGTCCAGCCTCCCCGAAGCAGCCTTCCAAGTGGGCGTGAAGGCTGCTGGTTGCATTCAGGAAGACAGGCTTGATCTGGCTTGAGGACCCTGGCCGCCATCTGATGGGGGTCACGTCCACTTGCGCCGGCCCCGCCCCTCTTCCCGGACCGGGCTTGGGTCTAGCCACGCCCCTAGCGCCACCAGCCTTGGGGTCGGGTCACTTTACCTGGGTTACCACGCTAGGCCTGAAAAGGGCCACACGTGCTGGTCCAGCCTCCCCGAAGCAGCCTTCCAAGTGGGCGTGAAGGCTCCTGGTTGCATTCTTGGAGACAGGCTTGATCGGGCTTGAGGACCCCGGCCGCCATCTGCTGGGGGTCATGTCCCCGTGCGCCAGCCACGGCCCTCTTCCCGGCCCGGGCTTGGGTCTAGCCACGACCCTAGCCCCACCAGTCCAGGGGTCGGGTCACTGTACTTGGGTTACCATGCTAGGCCCGAAAAGGGCCACACGTGGGGGTACAGCCTCCCCGAAGCAGCCTTCCAAGTGGGCGTGAAGGCTGCTGGTTGCGTTCCGGGAGACAGGCTTGATCGGGCTTGAGGACCCCGGCTGCCATCTACCGGGGGTCACGTCCCCTTTCGCCGGCCCCGCCCCTCTTCCCGGCCCGGGCTTGGGTCTAGCCACGCCCCTAGCGCCACCTGTCCAGGGGTCAGGTCGCTGTACCTGGGTTACCACGCTAGGCCCGAAAAGGGCCACGTTTGGGGGGTCCAGCCTCCCCGAAGCAGTCTTCTGAGTGGGCGTGAAGGCTGCTGGTTGCATTCCAGGAGACAGGCTTGATCGGGCTTGAGGAACCCAGCCGCCATCTGCCGGGGGTCACGTCCCCTTGCGCCGGCCCAGCCCCTCTTCCCGGCCCGGGCTTGTGTCTAGCCACGCCCCTAGCGCCACTGGCCCGGGGGTCGGGTTGCTGTACCTGGGTTACCACGCTAGGCCCGAAAAGGGCCACACGTGTGGGCCCAGCCTCCCCAAGGAGCCATCCAAGTGAGCGTGAAGGCTGCTGGTTGCATTCTTGGTAGACAGGCTTGATCGGGCTTGAGGACCCCGGCCGCCATCTGCAGGGGATCACGTCCCCTTGCATCTGCCCGCCCCTCTTTCCAGCCCGGGCTTGGGTCTAGCCACGTCTCTAGCGCCACTGGCCGGGGGTTTGGGTCACTGTACCTGGGTTACCACGCTAGGCCCGAAAAGGGCTACACGTGGGGGGTCCAGCCTCCCCGAAGCAGCCTTCCCAGTGAGCGGGAAGGCTGCTGGTTGAATTCCAGGAGACAGGCTTGATCGGGCTTGAGGACCCCATCCGCCATCTGCAGGGGGTCACGTCCCCTTTCGCCAGCCCCGCCCCTCTTCCCAGCCCGGGCTTGTGTCTAGCCACGGCCCTAGCGCCACCTGCCAGGGGATCGGGTCACTGTACCTTGGTTACCACGCTAGGCCCGAAAAGGGCCACACGTGGGGGTCCAGCCTCCCCGAAGCAGCCTTCCAAGTGGGCGTGAAGGCTGCTGGTTGCATTCCGGGAGACAGGCTTGATCGGGCTTCAGGACCCCGGCCGCCATCTGCTGGGGGTCATGTCCCCGTGCGCCAGCCACGCCCCTCTCCCGGCCCGGGCTTGGGTCTAGCCACGACCCTAGCCCCACCAGTCCAGGGGTCGGGTCACTGTACCTGGGTTACCACGCTAGGCCCGAAAAGGGCCACATGTGAGGGTACAGCCTCCCGGAAGCAGCCTTCCAAATGGGCGTGAAGGCTGCTGGTGCATTCCGGGAGACAGGCTTGATCGGGCTTGAGGACCCCGGCTGCCATCTCCCGGGGGTCACGACCCCTTTCGCCGGCCACGCCCCTCTTTCCAGCCCGGGCTTGGGTCTAGCCACGCCCCTAGGGCCCCTGGCCCGGGGGTCGGGTTGCTGTACCTGGGTTACCACGCTAGGCCCGAAAAGGGCCACACGTGGGGCTACAGCCTCCCCGAAGCAGCATTCCGAGGAGGCGTAAAGGCTGCTGGTTGCATTCTTGAAGTCAGGCTTGATCTGGCTTGAGGCCCCCGCCCGCCATCTTCTGGGGGTCACGTCCCCTTTCGCCGGCCCCGCCCCTCTTCCCGGCCTGGGCTTGGGTCTAGCCACGCCCCTAGCGCCACTGGTCCAGGGGTCGGGTCGCTGTACCTGGGTTACCACGCTAGGCCCGAAAAGGGCCACACGTGGGGTTCCAGCCTCCCCGAAGCAGCCTTCCAAGTGGGCGTGAAGGCTGCTGGTTGCATTCTGGAGACAGGCTTGATCGGGCTTGAGGAACCCGGCCGCCATTTGCCCGGGGTCACATCCCCTTGCGCCGGCCCCGCCCCTCTTCCCGGCCCAGGCTTGGGTCTAGCCACGCCCCTAGCGCCACTGGTCCAGGGGTCGGGTCGCTGTACCTGGGTTACCACGCGAGGTCCGAAAAGGGCCACACGTGGGGGTCCAGCCTCCCCGAAGCAGCCTTCCGAGTGGGCGTGAAGGCTGCTGGTTGCATTCCTGGAGACAGGCTTGATCGTGGCTTGAGGACCCAGGCCGCCATCTGCTGGGGGTCATGTCCCAGCGCGCCGGCCCCGCCCCTCTTCTTGGCCCGGGCTTGGGTCTAGCCACGCCCCTAGAGCCACCTGTCCAGGGGTCGGGTCGCTGTACCTGGGTTACCACGCTAGGCCCGAAAAGGGCCACACGTGGGGGTCCAGCCTCCCCGAAGCAGCCTTCCAAGTGGGCGTGAAGGCTGCTGGTTGCATTCCAGAAGACAGGCTTGATCGGGCTTGAGGACCCCGGCCGCCATCTGCAGGGGTTCACGTCCCCGCTCACCAGCCCCGCCCCTCTTCCCGGCCCGGGCTTGGGTCTAGCCACGCCCCTAGAGCCACCAGTCCAGGGGTCGGGTCGCTGTACCTGGGTTACCACGCTAGGCCCGAAAAGGGCCACACGTGGGGGTCCAGCCTCCCCGAAGCAGCCTTCCAAGTGGGCGTGAAGGCTGCTGGTTGCATTCCAGAAGACAGGCTTGATCGGGCTTGAGGACCCCGGCCGCCATCTGCTGGGGGTCACGTCCCCTTGCAACGGCCCCGCCCCTCTTCCCGGCCCGGGCTTGGGTCTAGCCACGCCCCTAGGGCCACTGGCCCGGGGGTCGGGTTGCTGTACCTGGGTTACCACGCTAGGCCCGAAAAGGGCCACACGTGGGGGTCCAGCCTCCCCGAAGCAGCCTTCCGAGTGGGCGTGAAGGCTGCTGGTTGCATTCCAGAAGACAGGCTTGATCTGGCTTGAGGACCCCGGCCGCCATCTGCAGGGGTCACGTCCCCTTGCGCCGGCCCCGCCCCTCTTCCCGGCCCGGGCTTGGGTCTAGCCACGCCCCTAGCGCCACTGGCCAGGGGTCGGGTCGCTGTACCTGGGTTACCACGCTAGGCCCGAAAAGGGCCACACGTGGGGGTCCAGCCTCCCCGAAGCAGCCTTCCAAGTGGGCGTGAAGGCTGCTGGTTGCATTCCGGGAGACAGGCTTGATCGGGCTTGAGGACCCCGGCCGCCATCTGCCGGGGGTCACGTCCCCTTGCGCCGGCCCCGCCCCTCTTCCCGGCCCGGGCTTGGGTCTAGCCACGCCCCTAGGGCCACTGGCCAGGGGTCGGGTCGCTGTACCTGGGTTACCACGCTAGGCCCGAAAAGGGCCACACGTGGGGGTCCAGCCTCCCCGAAGCAGCCTTCCGAGTGGGCGTGAAGGCTGCTGGTTGCATTCTTGGAGACAGGCTTGATCGGGCTTGAGGACCCCGGCCGCCATCTGCCGGGGGTCACGTCCCCTTGCGCCGGCCCCGCCCCTCTTCCCGGCCCGGGCTTGGGTCTAGCCACGCCCCTAGCGCCACTGGCCCGGGGTCGGGTCGCTGTACCTGGGTTACCACGCTAGGCCCGAAAAGGGCCACACGTGGGGGTCCAGCCTCCCCGAAGCAGCCTTCCAAGTGGGCGTGAAGGCTGCTGGTTGCATTCCGGGAGACAGGCTTGATCGGGCTTGAGGACCCGGCCGCCATCTGCAGGGGGTCACGTCCCCTTGCGCCGGCCACGCCCCTCTTCCCGGCCCGGGCTTGGGTCTAGCCACGCCCCTAGCGCCACTGGCCCGGGGTCGGGTTGCTGTACCTGTGTTACCACGCTAGGCCCGAAAAGGGCCACACGTGGGGGTCCAGCCTCCCCGAAGCAGCCTTCCAAGTGGGCGTGAAGGCTGCTGGTTGCATTCCAGGAGACAGGCTTGATCGGGCTTGAGGACCCCGGCCGCCATCTGCTGGGGGTCACGTCCCCTTGCGCCGGCCCCGCCCCTCTTCCCGGCCCGGGCTTGGGTCTAGCCACGCCCTAGCGCCACTGGCCGGGGTCGGGTCACTGTACCTGGGTTACCACGCTAGGCCCGAAAAGGGCCACACGTGGGGGTCCAGCCTCCCCGAAGCAGCCTTCCAAGTGGGCGTGAAGGCTGCTGGTTGCATTCCTGGAGACAGGCTTGATCGGGCTTGAGGACCCCGGCCGCCATCTGCTGGGGGTCACGTCCCCGTGCGCCAGCCACGCCCCTCTTCCCGGCCCGGGCTTGGGTCTAGCCACGCCCTAGCGCCACTGGCCGGGGTCGGGTCACTGTACCTGGGTTACCACGCTAGGCCCGAAAAGGGCCACACGTGGGGGTCCAGCCTCCCCGAAGCAGCCTTCCAGAGTGGGCGTGAAGGCTGCTGGTTGCATTCCAGGAGACAGGCTTGATCGGGCTTGAGGACCCCGGCCGCCATCTGCCGGGGGTCACGTCCCCTTGCGCCGGCCCCGCCCCTCTTCCCGGCCGGGCTTGGGTCTAGCCACGCCCCTAGAGCCACCAGTCCAGGGGTCGGGTCGCTGTACTTGGGTTACCATGCTAGGCCCGGAAAGGGCCACACGTGGGGGTCCAGCCTCCCCGAAGCAGCCTTCTGAGTGGGCGTGAAGGCTGCTGGTTGCATTCCAGGAGACAGGCTTGATCGGGCTTGAGGACCCCGGCCGCCATTTGCCGGGGGTCACGTCCCCTTGCGCCGGCCCAGCCCCTCTTCCCGGCCCGGGCTTGGGTCTAGCCACGCCCCTAGCGCCACTGGCCCGGGGGTCGGGTTGCTGTACCTGGGTTACCACGCTAGGCCCGAAAAGGGCCACACGTGGGGGCCCAGCCTCCCCGAAGCAGCCTTCCAAGTGAGCGTGAAGGCTGCTGGTTGCATTCCTGGAGACAGGCTTGATCGGGCTTGAGGACCCCGGCCGCCATCTGCAGGGGTCACGTCCCCTTGCGCCGGCCCCGCCCCTCTTTCCAGCCCGGGCTTGGGTCTAGCCACGCCCTAGCGCCACTGGCCGGGGGTCGGGTCGCTGTACCTGGGTTACCACGCTAGGCCCGAAAAGGGCTACACGTGGGGGTCCAGCCTCCCCGAAGCAG